>NW_007728699.1:120933-212887 GCF_000696425.1 Galeopterus variegatus | reverse complement strand
ACACCTGACTCACTTTAAAACCAAATCTCTCAGAGGAGAGTGACCAAGATTTTGCAGCATTTATTCAATTCAAGATGGCTCCCCCCCCCCCCCGATTAATGGATCACCATCCTTCAATATATTATTACAGAGATGATGGGAATAATTGGAATGACAGGAACTGGGACAAACCAGAGAAACAGCCCAGCTATCACTCTGCCTGTTAGAGCTTTTCCACACTGATGGGAAAGAGCCAGTGAGCACATTAGCAATGGATGGGCTCAGATATTGTGACCTTATACATGTAGACCAGGGCCAGAGCTAACCTCTGCTGCTCTGGCATGTTAAAGGAATAGGAGTATGCAGTGCTCACCACTAGCAGATTGGAGCGCTGAGCTTGGAAAAAGGTGTTCACATAAAACAGAGGTATTGTTCTGTCGCTAGAGTAGATATGTGGGTGATTGATACTTGAGACCACCAACACACTGTAATGGCATCATCCCATGTGCCAAAGCTATGAGTCCCTTATCACTGTGACTTTTAGTAGAAATTGGTTATTGGCAACATATGAATCAGTCATTAAGAAATCCAACTGAAGGGCCGGCCCGGTGGCGCACTGGATGGTGCGCCGCTTGGGAGGCGCGGCAGCGCTCCCCCCGCCGAGGGTTCGGATCCCACATACGGACCGGCTCCCGCTCACTGGCTGAGCGAGGCGTGGGAGCAACGCCGAGGTTTGCAATCCCGTTGCCGGTCCCTGGTCCGGTACGGGGGCAACACTGAGGGTTGCGATCCGTTGCCGGACACGGAAAAAAAGACAAAAGACAAAAAAAAAAAAAAAAAAAAGAAATCCAACTGAAAAAAATTCTGATCTTGGCAGATTTAAGGAGATGGCAGCTGGGTATAAGCTAATGTCAAAGTGTAATTTGATTTTAAAAAAAAAAAAAAAAAAAAAAAAAAAAAAAAAAAAAAAAAAAAAAAAAAAAAAAGAAATCCAACTGAAAAAAATTCTGATCTTGGCAGATTTAAGGAGATGGCAGCTGGGTATAAGCTAATGTCAAAGTGTAATTTGAAAAGAGAATCTACACATAACATTAACTGAACATGGAGAGGACAAATCTCCTCACATAAGAAAACAGAAAATGATGTGTTTGTGATCGTTCCAGTGATTGTTATGCACAGTGACAGCAGAACATGGGATTTCATATGTCCCTGTTGCTTTTGTTTCTTTGCTTGTTTCATAATTACCTTCAATGGTCTTGCTTTCTCATGCTACTAAGCAGCCTGGATAAACCAGGAGAATAGAGTACCCTAGGTAGATGATATGATTTCCTGTAGGATCAGAGCCAAGTGATGGCTTTCACTCTTTCACCACATCTACCCGTAACATTTCTCAGCCAGTCTCTCAAGTGACTTCATTAAACAGCTCACTTACCTTCACAGTAGGCAGAGTCTCCCTGGACAGAGATGTAACCATTCTTGCACTCACAAGTCGCTTTTGTATTCCAGTTTTTGCACTCTGAGTTTTCACCACATTTAGGTCCTTCTGCACAAAAGTTATGACCTAGAAGAAGAAAACAAACTTTTACATAAGGAAAGAAGGAAACAAAAGACCTCCAAATAATGAAGTATAAAACAATTTTATAACATATTACTATGCAGAAAAGCATAATTTCGCAATAACAAGGATGAGCCAGGTAGAGGGTAGGAGAGTAGAAATAGAAAACTTTGGGCCATCCCATGCTTAAGGGTTTTTTTTTTTCCCCTGATAAATTTGCTAAGTTTGTTCCTGCCTAAAGGCCTTTTATCCATGATGATCCTGACTCCTCTTCTTCCTACCTTCTCACATGACTAGGCTTTACATAATTGTTTTCTTGTAAAATGTATGATACATAGAAAGGTATACAAAATTAATATATAGTCGGCTCTCCATATCTGTGGGGTCTGCATCCATGGTTTTAACCAATCATGGATCAAAAATATACAGAAAAAAAAATTTCACAGAACTCCAAAAAACAAAACTTGAATTTGCCATGCTGAGTATTACATTGAATCCACACAAATTAAGTGATATAGAGGCATTTTATTAGGTATCATAAGTAATCTAGAGATGATTTAAAGTATATGGGAGGATGTGTGTAGTGTGTAGGTTATATGCAAATACTATACCATTAAGGAGTCTTAAGCATTCATGGGTTTTGGTATCTGGGTGGGAGAAGGGGGTGTCCTAGAACCAATCCCCCACACATACTCAGGGAAAACTGTGTATGTATATATAAAATATGAGACTGATTACAAGACAGGCCCTTTAACCAACTAAGCCATGGAGCCAGGTTAAAATAAAATGAATACAACCAGATTATCAGTACCCTTCTGATGATACCTCCCCAGTGAATCCCTCTCCCAGCCACCACAGATAACTATCCTGAATTTTGGATTAATCACTCCCTGACATATTGTGAGTTTTACCACATATTTGTGCTTATTACTAAACAATATATCATTTAGTCTTGCCCATTTTGAACTTCATATAAATGAAGTCATACTGTACCTATCTTCTATGGTATGCTTTTTTCTATTCATCCATGTGAATACCTGTAGCTATAGTTCATTCATTTGTAAATGTATAATATTCCATAGCATGAATATTTCACAATTTATTTTATCGAGTATGCAATAAATAGACATTTGAGTTATTTGCATGTTTTAATTATAAGTAATGGTGCTAGAAACTCTCTTAGGCATGTTTCCTGGGGCATATCTTTTCAGGCACATGTTTAACTTTTTCTTTACTTAATATTTCTTCTTAAATACCTGTCATTCCTTCCAGAACATTATTTTTCTTCTTAATGTATCCTTTAGAAGTTCTGGTAGTGAGGATCTTTTGATAGTAACTATGCTCAATTTTAATTTGTCTAAACGTGTCTTTATACATAGTCTTACTAGGTATACAGCTATTTTATCTCAGTATTTTCAAGATGTTATTCCACAGTTTTCTAGCTTTTATTATTGCTTCTGAGAAGTCAGTTGCTAACCTAATAGTCATTCCTTTGTATGTGGCAACTCCTTTCTCTATGGCTGCTTTTAAGACCTTTTTTATTTGGTTGGTTGACCGGTTTCATTTTGCTTTCTATTCTTCAGTTTTACTCTACATTATCTAGGTATGAATTTATTTTTATTTAGGACTTCTTTGGATTCCTGAATCTGAGGATTAATGAAATATTTCATCATTTTGGAAGATTCTCATATTGTCTCTTCAAACATTCTCCTTTCACCATTTTCCCTATTCCCTCTTTCTGGAATTCTAATTGAATAAATGTTCTTCCTTCTAGAGCTACACTCCATATTACTCAGACTTGCTTTCATATTTCCCATTCCTTTTTCCTCTCTATGCTAAATTCTGCATAACTCCCAGATGTGTATTTCAGTTTATTAATTTTCTCTTGAGCTGTATTATATTCTACTTCAGTCACCCATATCACTTTTAATTTCACTTTTTATATTTTTATTATCTAGAATTCTATTTGATTCTTTTTTCAATCTGCTTGGTCAAATTTGATAGTCTCTTATTCTTTCATCTTTTAATTGCCTTTTTAAAAATTTTTTTTAAATGCATTACATATGCATATTTTATATTGATAATTCCAACATCTTCAATCTTTGTGCATCTGATTTTGCAGTTTGTTGTTTATGATAAGTATCATTCATGATGACTTATTTTCTTGTATTTTTAGTGATTTTTACTTGTAAGTCCATTTTTTCTGGAATTCAATCTGCAGGAATTACTTGAGGTTTTGGGTTTAAAACTGCATTTCTTCGGAGATTTGTGTTTGCTTCTGTCAGGTGCCTGAGGAAACTATCGACCTGAGATCACTTTAAACTACATTTTTGCCTTGGGGCATGAGGATTAAGCCACACAGGTAGAATAAATTCTAGCCCTGAGATTTCAGGAATGCAAACTTTTCTCCTCTAGACCCCCATCTAGAGTCAAGACTGACAGGCAAGTCTCCTTTCACAGAGCAGATTTTTCCTAATTCACCCACTGAGGGATTCACCCTTCAAGGTTCTTAATTTATGCATCTCACACCAGCCTCAGGCTGTCTTCTGTTTCCTTACACAGTGTCCATTAGAAGCCAGATTCTAAACCAGCAGGGACTAGCAATTGCCCTCAGGGCAAATGACAACTCTGGTGTACTTGCTTATCTCAGCGGAATCACCCTTTTCAATATTTCAGTTCTCTGATTTTTTTTTTTTTGCCCTTACTCTACTGCCAGTTCCACTGAATTTTCAATAAGTGGCTTGTATATTATACAAGGAGTCTTCAAGAAGTTCATGGAAAGATTCAATTATCTTTTAATTCTATTTTTCCACAAACGTTTTGAAGTATCCTTGTACAGCATTTTTAGAGGAACTAGGAGAAACAGCTTATACCTACCAGAAAAATTGTAAAGTTCAAATATCCTGAGGTATATGAAGGTGCTTCATTGCCTTTATGTCAGTACATCTTAGTGAATAATAACTATTAGGTTATCACATATTGTGGTCTCACAGAATACAACAGATCTCAGAGTCAGGAGATCTGTGTATAACTCAGGGCCTGCAACTAAGTAACACTACAGATCACCTTGCCTATCTAGGTATGTAGACTGAGAATGAATGACATCAGTGGTTTTCAAACTGTGTTCCTCAAAGCCCTGGACACAGAGGAGTTGTTATGTAAGGCTCAAGTCCCCAGCCCCTGACTCAAATAGAATAGCTATGCTTCTGTATTTTTGACATATTGATCACGTGAACAACAATTTCTGGCTTTCAAAAATATGAAAATCACTGAACTAGATAAATCCAAATTTAACTCTTTTCAGTGATGACATTATAGAACCTTTTTTCTTTGAAATAGAATTTTAAAACCAACAATATTTAGGCTATATTTAGTCTAAAAGATGATATTAATTGTTATTAAATAATAAAAAAAATTATGCACCTATAATATGCCTGGTATTATACTAGATGCTTTAAATGGGGATAATAATATTATATACCTTTATATATTATTGAGAAAGTTAAATGGGCTAATCCATGTAAAGCACTTGGAACAATTCCTGATGCATACTAAAGAGGTCAACAAATAGTGGCCACTATGATGATAATGATAGAGATGATGATGATAATGATAATATCAATAATAGTGACCAAATAACTTAAAGTTCCAAATAACTTAATAATGTTATTATCTTTAATTTCAAGATAAGAAAAGACAAGCTTAAACTCACCAACACCTAGCTAATAAGTGGAGATGCCAGGGTTCTAAATTAGGTCTGGCTAACTCCAATGCCCATATTCGCTCACTATCTCATGTGTCTTCTCAGATAGCAAAATCCAGCAGAAAAAGTGAAAAATGTAACCAATCCTTGGGACCCTAGAAACTAGATACATAGCCCTAGGTGAGCATAGTATTACATCCAGTTTCACTACCTATGACTTGTTGACTGACAATTGCCCCAATCAAAATCAGAGCAAGAATTTAACTTGTTAGAAATCAGAAATCTCTAGCAGTTGAGAGTACTTCTACAAAGGCTTGAAAAGCTTATAATAATCATTACAACTAAACACACCTGATGTTTTTGCTACAAAAGGTGTAATTTTAGGCATCACACAGCTCTCTTTGCCAGAGGAAGTACCTGGACTTCACTCTCTGTGTCAGAATTGATCTATAATTAAGTTGTCATATTTTGTGTCATTATGAAGCTTGACTCTATGTCATATGTGCATCCTTTATCACATGCATTCTTTGTCTATGTTTCTTTCCTCTTTCTTTCCAAGATACCTCAACCGTCCTTTACTTTCCACATGCACTTGAAAACCTGAAACAAAGCCCCTCAAATACTGCTGATTTTCCAATGCACATCTCTCTATCAAGCATGTGCCATGTTTATTCACAATGCAGAGAGTTGGGTAAATTATTTTTCAAGGACAGTGAAGTGCCCATTGGACAAACTAACCTTAATGTCAAATCCACTTTGGTTGGACCTGGCAATTGTGCAAAAAAATGTTTTTTAATTAATGCAGGCCTTCATTCAAGCAATATTTATTCAGTGCACACTTACTTTTCTTCACAAATAAGTGAGCCACTTATGAGACATCTACTCTGTGTTCTGCAGCACCATGCAAGCATCTGGGGACAATACAAAGACGTTTAAGATATTCTCTGCCCACAGGGAAATTACAAACTCCAAGGGGCAATAAGCCACATATGGGTTAGCTTCAATAAAGGGCAATCTACATTAAGTGAGATGTAAGCAGGAAAAATTGTCATAGCATTTCAGAGGAGAAATCACTCTTAGATGATGCAAAACTCTGGTAGATAGAAACTTAAGACAGAGTGGGACACAGATCCTAGGGACAGAAATGAGATTCCAACCCTTGAGGAAGAAGTAGAGTAAGTTTGAAGAATCACAAATAATCTGACACAGGTGTGATAACAGCAACAATTAACATTTATTCAGTACATGCTATATGCTAGGGACTTGGCTGCTTTACATGCATTATCCCATTTAATTCTATTAACAACTCCGTGAAACTGAATTATTATGCCATTTTACCGATGCGCCAGTTGAAGCTCAAAGAAGTAAGTGCACTTGTGGTAGGTACACGGAGTCACAACCCACGTCTGACTGAGGCTAGAGTTCTTAATCGCTGTGTTATTCCATGTCCTTCCAAGAGCAGGAAATTTCTAAGCATTCTACAGTCCAAAGGATACCTGAGAATATCCTTTTGCATGTGTATATTCCAACAGACTAACACTTAGGTGTCTTCTCATTCTTAACAAACATATATATTGTCTGGCAGGCAATTTAAAATCTTCTTAACAAAAAAATCCTGGCTTTAATCACTCCAACTTCTTTAAGTCAAGGTCTATGTCTGATTCATTTCTCTAAACCAAAACCTTGCCCCACAGGGATAGCTGTGTGGATGCAGGGCTTATAGATGATGGACACATGGACAGGCAGAGTGTGGGTGGGTAAATTAAAGAATGAGTGAATAGAGGAGTGATTCTGTAGAAGCACGCAATGCCCCCTCTCAACCCACTGGAAGGCTGATTTGACTCATTTGCTAGTCACCATATTTCTTTCTTTAAACATGTTATTGAGATATAATTTACATATCATAAAATTCACCTGTTGGAAGTATGTAATTTGATGGTTTTTAGTAAATTTACACCATTGTGCAGCCATCGCCACAATTCAGTTTTAGAAGGCTTTCATCACCCCAGCTGGTCACCATCATTCTTAAACCCCACCTCAGCATCTGAGTTGGCTGCCAAGTCATACATCTTTAATTAATTCCCTGCATTTCAGAATCTTTCTAAAGGCTTTGTCTTTCTTATCTCATATGTCTGAAGAGCGTGACATTTAAGATACACATCTTGCTTTCCTGGATATTTGTCTTCAGTTGCTACCCATAGTCTCTTAAGTTCTTCTAGCTAGACTTTGGCACAATTTTTTCTTCAGCTGATTACTAAAATGGTCTTATGCATGAGACTCCTTGAAGTCACCTTCTTTCTTAAACATCAATATTTTTTGTTTGTTTTTGGAATTAGATACTGTGACCAGATTGTAGAATGCACACACACACACAAGTAAATAAATTGTCCAATATTCAAGTTTTTTTATTTGACTGTTTTTAAGAAGTGACTCTAAAGTTGAAATTATTCCACAATTAGAAGCACACAGTGACATCTTTTAACTAGCACTGACCCAAATACAGAGAACACCTTAATTATGAATGCTGCTATTTGTCGACTTTTTTCAGCATGTCAGATACAGTGCTTTTCATGTTCCACATATTACCTCATTAAATCCTCACACAACAACCCTAAAGATTACTATTATCCCCATTTTACAGGTTAGGAAAATGTGGCTGGGACTTTACTTGTTTCAGGTAACATAGCCGATAAGTGACAGAGTAATGATTTGACTCTAAAGTTCTTGTTAGAAAATAATTTTTCCAAAATTTAAGTACCTGGGAGTACTCTGTACACCATAAGTACATAAGGTATTAATAACTACTCTCTGATAATGTTTGTGGATCACAGTCCTGCTATGTTCTATAATATTTTAAAAATCAGGTCTATTTAGGACCCAACAGCAGGTTCTACTGGTCTGTTTTTACCAGAAATTAAATCTGGGCCAACACTTGTGCCCCAATCATTTATGGCCTCTGTGAGAACATCTACCTTTCTCTGGAAGCGATAATGAGGACTCAAAGTTCCCTCTGGGAGCACAGGAAATAACACTGACTGTCCAGCATGCCCCACTTTACCTATGTTAGATCATTATGGCCAATAGCCCACAGGCACTCCATTTGGAAGTCCTCAGAGGCATCACACAGCCCACCCAGCTAGAACTGACCTCTTGATCTTACCTCCCAAATCCACACTTCCCAGGTCCTCGATATCCTCCATATCCATATCTGTGGCACGTTTATCCACCCAAAAGAAAACTGAGAGTCTTCTTTGCCCTCACTCTTCAAATTCCAGCCCTCCCCAGGTACTGTCTACTTTATTTCATAAATATCTCTTGAATCTATCTCTTTCTCTTCCACTCGCCAGCAATAATAAGAAAAACTCACCCTACTCCAAACTATTATCATCTCTCAAATGGACATCACCTCATTCGCCTTCCTGCGCCCCCTCTTTCCTGTCTCTAATCCATTTTCCACACATCCCTTGATTCTTTAAAACAGATATTGGATCGTGTCACTCTTCCCCTTAAAAATGTTTCAAGGGCTTCCCATTTTACTTAAGAAAAATACAAAATCCTACTCTGACTTGGGACAACAAACAAGGCCCCCTCTCTCTCCTCCACAGCAGCCCTTCTTTCAACTCCTCTGGTATTCCAGTCTCTTTTCTGATTCAGGGTCTTAGCAAACTTGTTCTACCAATTCAGATCATCATTACACAACCCTGCTAGAATAATCCTTACTCAGTCTTCTAGTCCCAACCTAAATATAATCTATGCACAGGGGTGGAACAGGGGAATTGGGAGAAGTTGGTGAAAGGATATGAAGTTTCAGTTAAGCAGGATGAATGGCTTCTGGAGCTCTATTGTACAGCATGGTGACTACAATTAATAATAATGTACTATATACTGCTATATACTGGAAAATTGATTTAAAAAGTAAATCTTAAAAGCTCCCACCACACAAAAAAATGTAGTGTGTAAGGTGATGGGTATGCTAATTAAATCAATTTAATCATTTCACAATGTATACATATATCAAAACATCACATTATACACTGTAGGTACATGAATCTTTATTGGTCGATTACACCTTTAAAAAGCCAGGGAAATTTTTTTCTTTAAAAAAGAACAAATATATGTATATATAATCTATTCAGAGAAGACTTCCTTGTCTCCCAAGTCTAAATTAAGCCCCATTATTCTGTCACATAACACCTTAATCTTCTTGTTCGTAGAAGTTATCACAATTTCTAATTATGGGTTTATTTCTGTGTTTATTTGGTGAGTGTCTGTCTCATCATTGAATGCTCACCTCTACAAGGGAAAGGAGCATGCAAGTTTGTTCAGATGTCTAAGATAGTATCAAGTACATTTTATGCACTCAATTAATATTTTCCAAATTAATGACTTAATCATCAGAGTCCTTCAAAATCAGAATTAAGTATTTTAAAGATGTGTAAACAGAGTCTTGAAGAGGTTGGCTACTTTCCCTATGGTTACACAGCTATTCAGTGGTGACTGAAATAAAGATACAAACCCAAATGTGATTCCCAGTCTCTTTCCATCACCCCACACATTGTCCAGTCATGGTTTTAATCATCATGGTAAAATCAAGCAACACTGACCCTGGTCTGAGGAGATCAGTACTCCATCAGCCATTAGCACTTCCTAGTCCGTGTAATGCCTGGAATCTTTCCAAAGAAACAAACCATATTTCTTTCTCCAGGAACACTCTATCATTACTCATTGCTTGAGTTATCAAAGTCATAAGAAAAATAACTTGTCCTACAACAGAACACCATCCATGGATGCCTCTCCTTTCACTCCAAAACCAGCACATTTATCACAGGCTTTTTGTGAACAGATGGTTGGACCATTAGGACAGGTCTGTTAAGAAACTATGCTCCGGACTCTTGCAGGTTCTAGTTAGAAAGAAATTGGTTTCTTCTACAATACTCAACATTTAAGGGTCTTCCTGTCTGAAGCAGCCTAGCCTTAGTTTCAGGTCTTCCTTTTGGGGCACGGTGCTTCCTTCCAGAGACTTCCTTGAGCCTGATTTGTTCTAGCGCCTTCAGGGCCACAGAATTCAGGTACTCCCTGAGACTGCACTCTCCTTCACATGCCCACCAGACCCAGCCTCAACACTTGAACTTACAGCCCTGTCTTTCCAGTCTACTTTAGCCCAAGGTTGCAGGGATTTTGACCAGATCCCACTTAACAATACACAGAGGACCTGGCCCATCTGCAAACTGCCGATTCCCCTATTTAAGCACGAGCTTACATTCTCCTTAAGTGCCTCTTTTCCAGGTCTCTTTTCTGTCAAAAACCCTGAAACCCTCTCTCTAAAACCATTTAAATTATAAACTCACCCAAAATGATGAGGAAAACTGCAGGAAAAAAAAAAAAGTTGTGTGACGCCAACACTATTTGGGAGGATTTAATTGAAGGGCATAAAATCGTAAATAGTACGAATAATCTCAACTAATTTCACTCCAGGCCAGATGACAAGGCAAATGAACATGAATTAAAATTACAGATAAACACATTTGGAACAGATGTCGAAAAGAAGTTTTTTCCCAACACTGAAAGTAATAACCATGCAGCAAAATTCTCCAAAGTCACTGGCGACATTGAAGATACAATTAGAGCTAATTATGAGGGGAATAAAACCCTGAGGAGTGTGTCAAGAATTTTGGGATAGGCCAAATGATTGGTGTGCTTTCCTGGAGTATTCCTGAGAATGCATGATCAATACTGGTGGTGGCTTTTTTATTTTTTCCCCCACTCTTTAACAGAGAGCACCAGAAATTCCTGAGCAATCTTTTTTTGCTGAGTCTACATTTATGTTTTTATTACTACTTCCCAGGCAGAAGAATAGATGTCACTCCAGCGCCCGCTCCCCGTTCTCTACCTAACGGCCTCGCACTTCAAGTGGGCAGGCTCCTCCTATAGCCATTACCTCAAGGTAATGAGGAGGGTAAACAAATTTTATGCTTCCAGCACAAACTGTCCTAAGGCATAAGAGAAAAGCGGCAGCAGTGATTAGAGCTGCTCTGAGTGGTGCTGCTGGTGACTGAGACCTTGATGCCCAGCAATTGCAAAGTGACCCTTCCCTGCCTTTGTCAATCACCTTGATTCCTTTTGCACATTTCTTCTCTAACTATTCTGTAGTTCTTTTCCTAGGGGCATCCCAGATATACCAATAGTCCTGTTATTTAGCCACCTGTTCAGCTAGTTACCTTCATTTTTCTCTAAAGGGCTGGGGAATTAGTTACAGTATTTGGCATGACCCAAGATTTGAAGAGGCAAGGTATCCGAGCCCCAAGTCTGGATACCAGTTCTGTTGATACACTGAGCACCATAAGTCAATCAGAGCCTGCTATTCCTAACTTTAATGTTTTAGGTTTAATTACTACAAAGAGAAAAACTCAGTATAATGCTATAGTCTGCACCTTTCATCTTGATTAGACAATTGGGACAGTAACCATATAAGAAAATGAACATGACTCAGTAAAAAAAATAGCTTCATAATCAACCTTACAAGTTATACCTTGAGGAAGCAAATTATAACTCAGCAAAATGGTTAACATTATTCCGTACACAAAATATAAAAAGCCTATCATCTCATACTAAAATAATGTCATTCAAAGTCATTGACATGAAAATGACAGAAACATTCTACGTGATTGGAATGTATCTTCACCCCTACCTTGTCTCCTACATTTAAAAAATCAATGCATAAAATGTGATCATTAAAACAAATGTTATTTTTTTAAAAAGTTGGAGAGTTTTATGGATATTACTTAATCAGCCATTTGGGGTCAGAAAGAAAAACCACTCTCTGGTAGTTTTCTCAAACTCTCAGTATAAGCCTCCCCAGGTAAGGAAGCTGCTCATCAGAGACTTAATGAAAATAAACCTTGCGGAATTTCAAGTTCCCCAAGTGGACATGAGAAAGGTTTTGATTTAGACTTCCAAGGAGTGATACTCTTTCATGTGGTAATTTCCCTCAGACTAATGACCTGATGGTCACTGTAAGACAGAGAGATGATAAATATGCTAATGGAAGTGCCTATGTGCAGGTATTGAAAGTCCACAGCCACTTCAGTTTCCATAATCAATAACATCAGGATGGCAGAAATCATACAGCTTTATCCTCAAAATATACATTTCTGCTCATCTGCATCCCACCTGTCTGCTTACTTGCTGTTGCCAGTCTACGGACAATCACAATTCACAGAAAAAATGGTGAAGCCTTTCCATAAGCAGGGTAAAAATTACTTTACATAGGAATTAAGTGTTTCTCACCTTTCCATTACCTTCTGTTTTAGAGTAGAGAAAGGAGGAGGAGGCAAGAACTGAATAATTTGCCTTCGAAGAGCCACTGGGCTTTCCAAGTCTTGTCAAAGTAAGAACTGTCCAACCCCCTTCTCTTCTTGCAAGACTCCACTCATAAAACATAGACACAGAGGACAAGGTAAAAAACAAATAGAAGTCAAAGGGAAAAGTATTTCTCACAAACTGGAGAGACTATTATGTTACCTCTAAAGATGTTCTTGAGAAATAAATTGGAAATTAAAAGATGTGGAGTAAACTTCATGGAAAGCATAGTTCATCTGGACTGATTTTTTGCTAATCGCAGAGATACCCCACTGCCCAGGCAAATATGCTGTTAATTTTCTGGTTGTTTAATGGGCAGAGCAGGCCCACGCATGAGGACAAGTGGCTGGATGTTCTGGGATTCTCTTTGCCATGGGTCAGCAAGGAAGAAGGAGGTAATGGTGGCAGGTGGTGCTAAGAAAAACCTTAATCAAAAATATGAGGGTAACTTCAAAAAGTTCGTGGAACACTTGAATTAAAAGATAATACAAATTCTTCCATGAACTTCTGAAGACCCCTTGTAATGCTGTCTTAATTCCAGTGTCAGAATTCTAAAATGAAAGTAATACAAGAGAAACCCGAGAGAACTCATGTACCTAGATGGTTTCATTCACCCCACCTCCCACAAAACATCCCTCCCCACCATATCTTTTCCGAAGACACACTATGGTTCCCATGAAAATTGTCAAAGAGCATAAAGTAACTCACAGACACACTTCTAAAGAAGACCATCGACTTCCAAATAAAAGAGCTTGTAGTTTCCTGGCTGAGAAGAAAACAGGTATGAGGAAGAAGAAAGCCCTCAATTTCACAGATAGACTATGACTAAAATCAAATCTGTGAAGACTTGCTCCTGCCTCTCACTCTTCCCTTGAAGCTAAGTTAGGTTTTGTAAAAAGCCACCAGGTTGCTAGCAGTGGGAGCCTTGTGTGAGTCTGCTTTTCCATGGGATGTCACACCTGTCAGCATGTTAAGGAAGGATGTGCATTCTAGACAAGTCCTAGCAGAAGCAGTGACACCTGTTATATCGTAACCTGGGTCAGAGCAATGAAATCCCTCCTGAATTTCTGTGACCTAATCAATGATTCTGCTCTAATGAAACCATAAATCAGAAATGATTTACATAAACTGAGTTCCACTTGGCACTTTAACAAATAGCAAGTGATGGATTTTGCATTAAATTATAAGACCTACCTAACAACCCTATTGGTTACCAATAAATGCATCCCTCTGAAAATTCCACTCAATCTTTAGGTAATTCTAAAGCGTCCCACCTGCAAGTACTCTCATAGTCATGAAAGCATATAAATCATGGCAGATAGTATGATGAGATGGATAGCATGTCACTGATTTTAAGAGCCATTCTTGGCTATCAATGTACTAAGTTTTTTAAAGAACTTTACCAAAGCAGAGCTTTCTCATGCCCAACCACCCAGAGAGATCTCAGCCTAAGCTGAAACACGTTGTGATAAAATGTACAACATTTTTATGTATCAGAAGGCACTGGGGGCCGACCCTGTGGCTCACTTGGGAGAGTGCGGCGCTGGGAGCGTAGCGGCGCTGGGAGCTCCGAGGCCGCGGGTTCGGATCCTATATAGGGATGGCCGGTGTGCTCACTGGCTGAGCGTGGTGTGGGCAACACCAAGCCAAGGGTTATGATCCCCTTACCAGTCACAAAAAAAAAAAAAAAAAAAAAGAAGGCACTGGGGAGAGGTCAGCAAATTACAAGCTGCCACCTATTTGTGTAAATAAAGTTTTATTGAAACACAGCCACATCCATTCATGTATCTATGATCCATGCTGTTTTTGTGCTACAATAACAGAGTTGAATAGTTGCAACAGAAACCTTTTGGCCTGCAAAGCTTAAATTTTTTTACTTTGTGGCCCTCTGTAGAAAATTTTTGCCAGCCCCTATGCTACAGAAAAAAATGGAAAAAAGTAAAATATGAGGTTACCTGAGCTAAATTGTTATGCTGCTGGGTCCTCCTTAACTCTGAAAGCTTCAAAGTTTGGCCAGAAGGGATTTAAATCACTGGGTATATGAGAATGTCAAGTACTTGTGATAGGTATAGTTTCAAACCAATAGTTATAAATTTAACCAGATTTGTTTTTTAAAAATTTTTCAGTAAATTCTAGGTTCCTATAATCTATCTAATTCTGCCTGGGTGAGAAGTTTCAGAGAGGAAGTGATACATGATCTGGGGTTTGAGGAAATAACAATAAGTGTGAGATGAAGGAAATTCCAGGAGGAGGAAACAAAACAATTTCTGCCTAAGAATTCATTAGTAATCACGTTACTTATTTGAAGCTTTCTTTCCTTGCAGGAAGTACAAAAGTTGTATATAAATCTAACCCATGATAGGAATTTACCATAAGTCATTCTTCATAAGATATGGGAATTGGCCCACAGACGGGGCTTAACAGAATGCTTCCCAATAAGAAAAATGTAACCATGATGCTAATGGCTATTATTACAGGAACTATCATCGGCATTATTATAGGAACTAAAGTTTATTGAAAGTTTATCACATGCTGGGCCTAATGCTAGGTGCTTATGCATTATCCTATTTAATCTTCACAGCAGTCTTTGAAGTAGACACTATTATTATCCTCATTTTACAATTGAGGAGTGTATGGCCAATAAAGGTAAATAGGATATACAAGTTTCTAAGTGCAGAGCAGTGTTTTAGACCCACGTCGTTATCATCACACTGTTCATTGAACCTTCACACCCGCCAAGGCCACTCCCAGCCACACTCAAGCATGGCCCACCACCAAGCCCACTTACCTCTACAGACACTGCAGCACTGATTCTCTGGAAGAATGTGATCCTTTTCCGAGCAGTTCAGAGAAGGGCACGTTTCCGTGATTTTCACTAACACTCCACCCTGGAAGCCAAATTTTAGGGAAACAAAATGATGTTTATATTTTTAGTCAATGATACAAACTTATAACGCTCATTGTTAATATCCTGCAGTGAAAACAAACTGCAATAATTAGTACTCCCAGAAATTCCACTAATAATGATAAGGTCACAAATTAAATTGATGAAACTCCTGGAAGAGAAGGCAAATTTCCTTTTCTATAACAGAAGAGACTCTATTTCAACAATTTTTGAGTATCTTCTATTGAGGAGAAAGATGTCGATAGTGATGTGCTAATAAATTTTTATCAATTGACTCTTGGGCAGGAGAGAGACCTAATTTGTAACATCTACTGATTTTTGTGGTGTTAATACTCTGATGATGGCTGATTTTGAGCTACCAACATATCACTGAAAGCAAAGTTGGAAAGTTATGTACAGTAGCTTATGTGAGCCAGTTTGTAACATCTACTGATTTTTGTGGTGCTAATACTCTGATGATGGCTGATTTTGAGCTACCAACATATCACTGAAAGCAAAGTTGGAAAGTTATGTACAGTAGCTTATGTGAGCCAGTTCCATCTCCATTGGGTTACAGGCACTGTGAACACAAAGATAAAGAAGACATCTGTCTTGATCTTGATGGGCTCACAGTTTGAATAGAATGAGGGGAAAAAAAACCCTCTTAAACTAGAAACTATAACATAGTCAGTCCTAAAAAATGTGGTCTAATAAAGGTGTCATAATGTGTCATGGGAGAATAATTAATTCTGTCCAGGAGGGAAGAAATTAAAAAGATGCCACAGTTGAGGAAACTTGAATAATAGAATGAAGAAAGAAGAGACTTTCCTGGCAGAAGAAACAGGCAAGAGCCAAGGTATGCAGGTATAAATAAACTCAAAGAGGGTTAGTTAGATAGGCACTAGACTTTGCCTAGACATAAATAAAATCATTTACAATAAAATGTTAAATATTCAGCAGGTGAATGACCTTACTTCACCTAAAGTCCTCTTTGTTGACATTACTAGCATCTATATTTAGTATTATACTGAATTTTAATATTAGCCTATTAATTACTATTTTTAAAGGTTTGAGAGCCCCTTATTTTAGCTAAAACATTTAATTTTTCTCTCTTATTCTTCAGGGGATATTTAAGTCAACCGAGGAGTAAGTTCAATGTGTGTGTGTGTGTGTGTGTGTGTGTGTGTGTGTGTGTGTGTGTGTGTGTGTGTTTCTGGCTGGCAAAGGGATCTGAACCCTTGACCTTGGTATTATAGCACCACACTGTAATGAACTGAGCTAACCAGCCAGACCAAGAAGTAAGTTCTAGAAGGGGAGTCTTGTCTAAGGCCAAAAAGTAGTTCTCAACATAGGTGGGAGAAAAGGACGAAGCTGGTCAACCGAGAGAGATAGGGAGACACTGAGTTTTTCAGGTCCTAGAGATTCTGTCCTTCCAGTGGCCCCACAGTCCTCTGGTTCAGTAAGAACTCCCATTATATCAGGCACATTCATTCTTAAATGTGAGCATAAACATAACCATACATGTCAAACATAAATTTCCGACTACTCATCTTTTGGATTATTTGCACCATGACTTCCTCTTTTTATAATTTCGATCTCAGACAGTACAGACTCTGGCATTCTTTATTTTTGTAGGGAGGTGGGTAGGACAGTTTCACTTTACTGAATTTATTTTCTTAATTGTCACATAATTTTATATATTTATGGGGTACACTGTGATATTTGGGAACATGTGTACAATGTACAATAATCAAGTCAGGGTAATTAGCCTAACCATCGCCTCAAACATTCTGCGATTCTTTGTCTTGCCTTTTCTTCTCCTTTGCTCTTTATTTCCCAATCTTTCCCAAAGATTTTCCTTCCCAAAAGAAAAATCTTACTTTTCTCCTGACTCTGTCTTAGAACTGGCCCTAAGATCTGAAAATTGATCCCTGTCCCTCTATTCCACTACATACCATTTTCACTCCTCAGTGCAGGCCATTGAACAGCACCTAGCCTCAAAAGTTAGCACTAGTGCTAAGGCAAGTGTCCCTACCAGATGTGCCTTAGTTTCTATGACAGGGAATCAAACTAATTACACATCAGTAGATGTTAGTAAGCTTGCTATCTGCAGCATAAGCTAAATGTAAAAGCAAACACAATGCTGTATTGCTTACCATTATTACTTCTACATCTATCCTTCAATATTCATGTATTTATTCATGCTCTACTGCCTCTTGGCATAAATAAGAGTGGCAGGCACTGTTGAATCCCTTTTATCAGTTCTACATGCCCACCTCAATTTTCTGAATAATTTGCAGCTACAGCTCACCTCTATCACCTTTAGAGGGCTGCCCTTGGGCACTGGAGCCATTGTCGCCATGTAGAGAGCTGGAAGCTACCTGCAAGTCTTACCACCCCCACACCCATGGTCCAAAGCCAGTGACTGACTGGTAGAAGGTGCTCTTTACCTCGAGGAGGGACAATTTCTTAGTATAATTTATGCTCCAGAATTCTTGGTAGGATGCGGATATGTCTAACATTTCACCTAAAATTGCGACTTTGCTCAGTTTCTTCCCCCTCCCCATCTAAATCCCCGTATACTTATGCTCTCTCCTGGGAGCACTGCCTTAGTAAACCACTTGTACTGAAATCCTTAGCTCAGGGTCTGCTTCTGGAAGAACCCAAACCAAGATGATCAAGATAAATTTCACTCTTGCTGTCAAAAATCAAACTGTTAAAAGAGATTATCTCTAGGTGGTGAGATTCTGGAGTGATTTCCATTTTCTTCCTTATACTTTTTCCTCTATATTCTAAATTTTATATCATGGGTATATATTTGCTTTAAAAAAAAACAATATTAAAAATGCTACAGAAGATTTTTTAAAAATAATCACTCATAAAAGTTTTTTTTTAAATAAAAAAAGTGCTTGTTTTGACTGCTGATTAAATCAGTCAACAATTCCAATCAACCTTTAACATATTTTATGAGTAAGATCATAATTCCAAATGCTTAAATTGAGACAAACCCTTTTGCATGAAAATAATATGAACTGTGATTACCGTTGCATAAGTGCCACCAAATACATTTAGTCCAGCTGCATAATTAGGCACAAACCTTTTTTAACTTTATTTTCAAAACTATCTCTAGTAGGAAGTATCTGATCATTAACATTTTTAAATCCTCCTGATTATGGTATTTTGTGACCTCTGGAGATTTGCATTGGTGGAAAAATACAATTCCTCCATTCTTTCTCATTTACAGTGATAGGCTCCATGTCACTAGTCAAATAGAAAATACTTTCAAGTTCTGTACTAATCACTGTGCTTCCACCCTGAATTTCTAATAACATATAAAATACACCTTGAAGTCAAAAAATTGTTGCTGGGATAAAGAAATGCTGCAGGAAAGCAATAATTGGACAAAATAAAACAAGACTGCCAGGAGACTTTATTCATCTTGATTTTTTTAAAAATAATATGGTAACTTCCGGAAACACTTGGTGAAAATATTGGAAACAAGAGTTAGTTTCTTGTCTAATTCATGTTGCTGAAGCTTTAACATGATGTCAGAAAAATGGAAATGGGGGATCTCCAGGTAGCCTTTTGCTCACTGGAGATCTTCATCTGAACCACAGAACAGGAAGAATTATTTGAACAGTTATTTCCTCTATGCTCCCAAGGATAGCACTTATGTAGCACCATTTTAGATGCCTAGGAGAGGTGTTAACTCACTACATACAAACAGATGCCATAGAGCATTCAGGCTAAAATGTAGAGAAAGGCTGCTGGGGAGAGACCAGAGGCCCTCTCACACTACACCCATCACTCTCTCCCTGTTGACAACATCCATTAAATGTGTCCCAAAGCTCTTCTATGGACTTTTATAAATGCTACCCTTTATCAAGGGAACCAACGAGCCCTCGCCTGACCAGTGTGGTATTGTCAGATAGAAAGAAAGTGCTAGTTCAGTTCTTCTGAATCTACCCCTCTAAAACACAGAAATGAGAAAATCTCCCAAATAAGTAATGGCATAAGGAGTGACATTAGGGAGGCTGAGAGAGGAGGCTGTGGAGCCAGACCACACAGGTTCCGATCCCAGCTAGCTCACTCTCTAGCGATGTGGCCTTGTTCTCTGTTCCTCAGTTTCCACATCTGTATAGTACCTACAGGGATGTTATGAGGTTTAAATGAGACAATATGCTTAAAATGCTTTTTTTTTTTTTGGACCGGTAAGGGGATCGCAACCCTCGGCACGGTGTGGTCTGCACCACACTCAGCCAGTGAGCGCACCAGCCATCCCTATATAGGATCCGAACCCGCGGCCTTGGTGCTAGCAGCGCCGCACTCTCCTGAGTGAGCCATGGGGCCTGCCCTAAAATGCTTATTAAACAGTGCCTAGAATATAGTAAATGCTCAAGAAATGTTAAATGTTAAGATATTATTGTCAATGACCCTTTTCTCTGTACACAAAGTAACTACTAACTATAGAAAAACAAAAAATGAAAAAAACTAATGACTTATTAAGAAAGAATGAAATATTTCACATGCACTCATATATATGCATGCACAGACACTTGCACACACCACTTGTGCAAAGAAAATAACCTATCTACAGAAGTTTCTTTCTAAATTGAAAAAACAAAACAAAAACAATGAAGGATAAAACCAAGTGTGTGGAGGACCTACAATGTGCCTGTAACAGTGGTAAGTACTATTCAAATTAGGTGGCACTTAAATTCATGCCCAAAGAAATCAGTTAAATAAGAACAATGTTTTAGTGGAAAAAATGCCTCACAACACAAATAAAAAACAAATAAGCAAATAAAACAAAATTGAAAATAAATTCATCCCCATATCTTCCACAGGTTTCAAATGGTTTCTGCCTTGATCCTCTCTGGTGACAAGAGACAGAGTCATAATGGTGACCCCTGCTAAAGTCATCCACTGCTTCTGCTCAAACTATACAAGGGGTTGCAAGTTGCTAAGGGACAGATACATGGCTGGTACTGGGATCACCATCATGGTGAGAAAAATCTCCTTTAATCATCCCAGCTACACTAAGATGGAAGGGAAAAGCAAGGGTTTTAGAATCCAAATCATTTTACCTCCCGTGGAAGTAAAACAATTTACAGAGAACATGACATCTGTCTTATATTCAAAGAGGACATGTGTGGTCATGTGGAATAATAAAAATAGCTCACATTTATTGAGGACTTACTTCTTGACAAGTAAGTCCCACACCTTATCCAGGGCTTTTCTTCTAACATCACATCCTCAGAGAGGCCTTCCCAGACCACCCACCCTCACCTCAAACCTCTCTATCCCTTTAGCCTACTTAATATTTTTAATAGAATTTGGCATTATACCGTACGTTAATTTGTTTGTTTTCTTTACTGTCAGTCTCCCTCACTGGATTTCAAGTTCCGTAAAGACAGAAACTTTATTCTATTCATTTTTGTATACCCAGAACCCAGTAGAGTGTTGTTATACAGCATATGCTTAATGCATGTTTAGCGAATGATTATTAAATAAAATCTATGGTTCTATACATCTTATTCTAAGTAATACATGGGAGGGGGAAGGCAGGAGACAGGCACTTCCTAGTATTATACCAGCGATTTGAGAATAGAATTGTCACTATCATGGCTAGCATCACAGACTGATTTCCCTAACACTAACTCAAAACCCTCTTCCAGAGCCACCTCCCATCCTCCCTGACTCACGGTAGCTTCAAGCTTCCTTTCCCCTCTCACATCCTTCTCTTAGTAGCTTCTTTCCAAGGCTACCTGATCTGTAGCTGACCACAGCTAACCACACAATGACTGGGTCCTCCCCATCCTGTCCTCCAGGCTACCACACAGGGCTCTGCCCCTCAGAAACCCACCAGGCCACTATGCCTCACTTAATGACCCTATGTAAAGCCCACACATCTATTTATTCTCCAGAGCTGATAGGGATCATAAGATTAAAACTTACTCGGCATTCCCGACAACTCTTGGTTAAAATCCGCTGGCCTTCTGCAAGAACTTTTCCTCCATAGATACATTTTGCTGTAATAAAACAGAAAAATGGGTCAGATACTCATGCTGTGCAGCAAAATGACCCCAAAGGTGCCATCCAACTCCAACAGATTCCACAAAAACATAGATTCTCTGACTCTAAGCAACACAAATCTCTTTGTCTAAACTAAGACATGGGAATAGTATAAAGGCTAACCCTGGAGTCCCCCAGGCAGGTGTCATCTTGATTGGGTTTGCCTTCCCTTCACAGCAAGGACATACAGTTATTTCAGTGGTGCGGTTGCCAGAGGAACTAGAGAATGAATTGATGTGGTAAGAAGTTAAAACAGGGAAGTTGCTGTCACCGTGCTGTACAATTAGGAGTGACTTTGATTCAGACGCTGCAGCTATAAAACAAATGACTGGGTGAAAAAGGACTCAAACATGTTTCATCCTCTGAACTTCAGCTGCAGTGGAGAAGGACACCATTTCTTTTTCCTTGTGGTCACGGGAGGTGAGTGTCCTTAGCCTATCTGTCCCCAAGAAACTCAGAGACAACTGAGAAATACAAGACAAGCCAGTGAAGTGCTATATCAAAGTAACAGAGATCTTTGGAAAGGTGAGATCTGTGGAAAAGTGGAGAGAGAGGGGGAGTACAGAGTGGAAGTAAGCCTTGGAGAAAATATCAAAGAGAAGCATAAATGGAGCTCCCACCACTCAGTGTCGATTCCACTGGGACTCTTTTGGTGACTTAACTTGCTGACTCACATTTAAGCAAGTGCAGAATACGTCCATTTGATATGACCCTAATGTGACTCCACCAAATTCTCCAGCCACTTTGACAGTGACAAGGAAGAGATAGCCTGATGGCTCCCTCTCCTGCCCTGAAGAAGACCCTTCCAGCCCTAGCTCTTAGGAGAAAGAGAAGTGAAGACGAGCGCTCTAAGACATCTCTACCACTAACTCACTCTTGGTTTTATAAAACCACCTCATCTCTCAGAGCCTCCATTCCTGTACCTGGCAAAAATGGGTTGGTTATATTTGGTAGTTTCCTAGTTATACAATCTTCTGATTTTCAAAGAATGTTCAAATATGTAGGAACTTTAGTAATCAGCGGGTCCAACCCCTTCTTTTTAGCCATAGGAAGAGGATAGTCCAGAGACACTGGCTTACTTAACATCACACCATGTAGTAGATGCTGTGGCATGCTATCTGATGCCCCTCCATGACCAAAGGACACATTCCTACAGCTGCTGGAACAGTTGCAAATAATAGCCCTCAGCTGAATATTGAGGTAGGACTTTCCCTGAGCTGTAGGGAGCCACCTTGCCCAATTTTAAGTCCCTTTCTTGGGGCTGCTCACACCCAATGTGTGGTTGATGGAGATGGTACAAAGTCCTGGTCCCCTTATCCCAACTTGGGACAACTCTGAAAGGTCGTTTCAGCCCCAGAGGTCCCTGTATGAATGACTGAGGCATCTGTTGTAATTGTATTGCAGCTCATCTTCTCCTTCTGCCCATTTCTGCTTCCTTTATCACCTCACTCCTACCCCAGAATAGATCCTGAGAGCACTTCCTAATAAAGTGCATGCAATCTTCATTTCAGAGTCTGTTTCCCCTCACCTGACCTGCAGCAACCCTATTTCCAACCCAAATACGTCCCACTCTAGTATTCTCTTCTCAGTGAACATTGCTGGTATCCACCTCCGCACCTACACCCTGGTACCTGGGATCATTTTAACCTCTGCCTCATACTCAATTCCATGTCCAATCAGTGCCCAAATTCTAGCAATTCTCCCTCCTTAACTTTCTTATGTCAACCTACTTTTCTCCATCCCCCATTCTCTGCCCTCAGATACTGTTTTCATTCAGGCCGTCATCATCATCCCTCATCTTTAGTATTCCAGAACCTCTTAACTCTCCCATCTTCTAGTCTTAATCTTCTACAGTCCTTCTCTATACAATAGTCAGGCATATATTTTTTTGAGTGCAAACATGAGGCCCTGCTTAATCATTGGGTCCCTCATGCCCTCACAATAAAGTCCAAATTCCTTAATTCAGCACACAACGCCATTCATGCGCTGCTTTTTATCACTCAAACTCCAAAGCTCACCTATTCCTATGCTTTCACTCACCCCCATACTCTCACAACCACGCATATGCTCCAGACAAGCTCTCTCTCTCTCTTCCAGGCTTTGCATATACTGTTCTCTTCTACGAGGACACTTAGCCCCATTCCCCTTCCACTGGCAACCTCCCAACCTGTATACCCATCAGGTTCAGCTTGGGCCTGACTTCCCTCAATTGTTCTTGATCTCTAACACTGTTTAATCGTCCTCTGTGTTTCTGCTGTTCTTTGGACCTAGCCCTGACAGAGCACGCATCACATTGTATCTTAATTGCCCATTTAACTATACATCCCCCCTGCTAACTGTAACCTTCATGAGGATAGGGACTATCCCTATTTATAATTTTATCTCCAGCCCCAAGCCCAGTGCCTTTCTGGGCTTATTGTTAGTAATAATAAATAGTTTTAGAGTTAACAAGCTTCTAGTCAGTGGCAGAAACCAGTCAAACTTCTTGATTCCTAGGTATGAGTTATTCCTGCCATTCAATGTAACTTCAAACACTGAAAGTAGATACGAAGAGTTTCAGAACAAAACAGCAACAACAACCAAGAAATAAAGTGGAGAATCAATACAATTTTCTAGATAGAATCCCTTCCTCCCTCACTTAAAAAAAAAAAAAAAAAACTATCCCCTGATCGGTTGACCACGACTCATTGGTCCTAATGATGATCTGGATTCCCCAATTTACTTGCAGGAGAGACCACACCTCCAAGGGCTTGAAATTCCTGTCTAATAAATTCCCACACTCCCAAACGCAGCTGCTGACAACTTGGCAAGGTGGCTCACTCCCGAGCGACAGTTCTGCTAAATGCACTGCTGTCAAATCTGCCATCTGCTTCTTGGCCCAGGCTAGGAAGCAAGGAAATAGACTTTTCTTCCTCCTTTACCCCTTGTCACTCCCATGATGGTATTAATACACTTGCCACCCTGTTTTCAGACATTTGCCTGTTTCCCCTTTTCCTCTTTGACAGACTCATCCCAGAACGCCTTTCTAGAAATAAGAATGCCGCATTGTTTACATTCATACCACACATGGGGACACATCCGTCCCTCAGATCCACCAGTCTGGTATAAAAATTAAATGTCCACTGAACTTTATGTGCTCACACAGCAGGGTGCTTTGGGGGCTAGAAAATGACATCAACATGTTACTGCATGCCTCAGCCATTTGCAGCTTTGGCACTGGTGCAGAATGTGTATATGATTACAATATCAAGTATCTGTTAACTTATCTTAGGACAACTTTCAGGATCACCATGGAGGTCACAGAATTTTCCCAGCGTTCTCATACTCACCCCCACTTCTCTGACAGTGCCTCTCCTTCCCTGCTACTGCCCTCCATATGCCTAACATCAGCCGTCATTATCCAACCTCTTGATCTACAGCCAAAAGGCTTATTTTTGACGTGTGAGGAAATTTAAGCATAAGGTGAGTCAGGCTCTGGTGCCTTTGGCTGGGGCATTTAGGATTCCATTCCAACAGCTTTCAGTGAGAGTAGAAATGTAAATGGATACCTGAAGCCCTTCATATCACACCAGTGACATGCAAACCAGAATATTTCACAGTGTCCAACCATGAAATTGAAACCTGGCACCAACACACACACATTTCTGCATGATGTCAGAAACAAATGTACTGGGGATTTAAAGGAAGAGTTATGCAGCTATATCTTTTTGCACCCACAGACATTTGGCCCTTCAAATTTGACCTTGATTTCCCTAGGGAAATGACTGGACACTTTTACCATTTGGGGCACACTGAATAAAAAATTGGCAGGTATGGCTTGATGCCCCTGTCAGATGTGGATGTGAGGTTTCTCTGTCTTTATTTAGGTATTTGGACCCTGCACACACTCCAGCCATCACTTGGCTCTCAGTGGCTTAGGATGTTAAAATCAGCACTCTATTTTCCACTTTAAAGGAGAATGGAAGATCACAGGGACTGAACACTCAAGGATCCTGCCTCCTTCAGTGAGCTAATTCACAGCCCTGGCTTCAGATATCACCTCTCCAAGAAAAACATCCACATCAAACTGGTTGTCTTTTAGGTACCTCCAACTCAAACATGCCAAACAAAATGTATTGCTCCCCAAACTACCTTCTCCGCCTGCCTTATTTCTGTTAATCACACTATGAATTTCCCACAGGTTCTCATTCAAAGCCTGGCAACTTCACCCTCACAGATACTCTGTCCCAGTTCATTTGTCTCATGCAAAAGAATGCTTATGGAGCATCTATCACACACCAGGTGTTTTGGCTGTCACTCATCTCCATCCCTTCCTTTGCATCTCCCAAGGCAGTGCCTGGTTGCCAGCCTCACGACATGGAATATACCCAAGTCCCATACCCAGCCTCCCTGCCACCAGCTGTCTTGATGCAGTGGCCTTTCTAAAAGCACTTCTTTGATTATGCTTCACTTCCTCATCTGTAAAGTGGGGATAATAGTGAAGACTATTCCTTTGGGTTGTTGGAAGAATGAAATGAATTAATGCACATAGAATGACTTAGCACAGTGCCTGACATAGAGTGAATGATCCATATGTGTCCACTGTTGCATCCAGAGCTGAGGACAGTGTTTGTGAGAGGGATATCAGTAAGGATGACTAAATGACATCAAAGGAATACAATCATCATCCATCCCCAACACATCTTTGCAGCTTTATTTCTACTTCTCACCTACAAAAACCCTGTGTTATCATCAAACACACAATCTCCCTTTCCCTCTGCTACCTCTGTTTCTTTACAAATGCTGTTTTGCATAGCTGAAAGAATCCTCCATTCTTTTCCCTCCCTCCCACCTCTAGTAGTCCTCAAATCTGCCTACCAAAAGAATATAGACTTCAGGATACTATTGCCAGAAGATTTTGATTTAGTAGATCTGAGTGGGTCCCTGAGAACATCTATTTTAAGAAGCTCACCAGGAGACTTTAATAGGCAGTTAGGAATATTTAATATGCCTTAAATAGAGCAGACACCCAACAAATGTTTGAGTAATGAAACTCCTGCACCACTTCATGGATGGCCATGGATGCTTAGACAAAGTTCTTTCCTATTTCCAAATAGATGCCCTCACTGCAAGCACTGCAGCTCCTGAGGCCATGACAAGTGCAGGAACATTTAGTAGGTAGGCAGACAAAACAATTCCCTTCAATGTATCAGCTCCTCTTGTCTGAGTCAGACCAGTACCTCTCCTCGGTGTCCCTAGAATAGCTGCCCCACCTAAACCCAGAGAGAAGCTTAGAAAATTTTTCTTTGTTCACATATGAGAAATTTACTTAAGGCAGCTCTCCAGAAAAAAATTTTAAAAATAATTAAAGAACAGAATCAAGGGAAGACATGGTATTCAAGAAGTAGTGGTTTCAACTATACCCATAACAACATTAAACATGAATGGATTAAAAGATCCAATTAAAACAAAACAATCCAGATTTTCAGACTGGGTTAAAAAAACAAGATCCAACTATTTGCTGTTTATACAAGATAAACTTTTTTTTTCTCTTTATCATTTTTTCTTTTTTTCAGATTTTATGATTTTTAACTGACAAATAAAAATTTGTACATATTCATGGTGTATGGCATACTGTTTCAAAATATGTATACACTGTGCAATGGTTAAATCAAGCTAATTAACATATGTGTTATGTCACATTCTTGTCATATTTGAAAGGGACAATCTAAATATTCTCCATCATTTTTCTGATGTAAGGATCCTTGAAAACTTCTAAAAATTCCACCACCATTCTTCACTCCATTGCTTAGCCTTACACCATCGTCATCTTCTAGAAGGCTAGAAATATTTAACTTGGCTCCACTTCCTCCAGGGAACATCCCAAGTCTACCACCAGTGTCCTCTCCCGCCTTCTCTTTTTCTGTAGAATACCATGTGATTTCTCACCTCTGCCACTCACCAGCCTTGTGACTTTGGTAAGTTAACTTCCCTATGCAGGAATAATAACAATGCCTGCCTAAAGGGTTGTGAGAATTCAATATGTAAATAGAATTAAAGTGCCTAGCACAATGTACGGTACACACCAAGCATTCTAAATTATAGCTTTGACACTTACTGCTTGTCTCATTTCACTATTTCACTTGAAATTGTGCCCTTTGCAATACAGATAAAAAAGGATTTTTAAATCATGATATAACATGGACAAGCCAACATTGAAATAAATTGTTTTAGTATTTTAACTGAATTTCATCCTGAAATTTCTAAGCCTCCTTCATAACAGGAGAATCTGGCCAATGCTTCAGAAAGTCAAAACACAGAAGTTTGGCCCATAACTTAATCATCCAGAATCGGGGGAACAAAACACATGGAGCTTTGGAGTTGTGAGTTTACTGATTAACCCCGCCCAGTTGTTTGACCCTGGACAAGTGACAATCCCTGTGAACACAGCTCTTTCCACACAGAATGAGGGAAAAACAATGATTAGGGCTAATGTGAGGATTAGGAAAAAAGCCCATGTTAAGTATATGCCATATCAAAACTGATTAAAATATTGTGGCTTTTCTGACTGTACATTTAATATTACATCAACACTAGTGCTTTTGCCACTGTTGATCAGTTGGGTCCTTAAAAACGGGGGGAGGGGGGAATAAACCTCAAAGCACAGAGGTCCACTCTGACCCTCAGTCAGTACTCACGTCGGCAGACCTTACAGCACTGGCCAGCAATGTGCACGGGGAGGGAGTCTGGAGAACAATTGAGAGGGGGACAGGACATCCTTCGGCATTCCACAGCACCACTCTGAGGAAGGAAGGACAGGGGGGAAAATCTCAGAAGTATCCTTCAAAAGCTCCTGTTGTGGCAAAAGTTTACATCTAATCCCAGAAACCTCATCAGGGAAACAGAAGTAATATGAGGAATTCCCAGTCCACTCCAGGGCCACAAATAAAGTATTTTCTCTAGCCTGAATGAACCTGTGCCACCTCAATTACTTTTCTGATATCCATCACTGGCTTCATCATACCTGCCCATGTGGACTAAGTAGATTAGGCAGAAAACAAAAAGCCTGTTTTTACAAAAACATAAATAACACCTTTAGCAGACCCTGCCAATCATTTCTGAGGCTTTAACAATCTGTTTTGCATTTTCCTGAACAAACAATGGCATTCTTCATATATGTATCAAGTAATTTCAACTGGGCAGGGTTTACATACTCATTTTTGGAGGGGGCTCTTGTAATTCACTGAAATAGATGATGGATACATTGGAAAATACAGCAGAAACACCTAGAAATAACTAAACCCCCTTGTAAAATTTATTCCGGTAAAGAAAATTTGTGAAAAAACTAACCATTAGGTTGTTTGAAAATAAAAGTCCCTTCCTCCCTCTATACTCCAACCTCGCTCTAAACAGTAAGTTCCTTAATAATAATATTAGATCAAATTAAAGCATGTTGCCAAGGAAGGCAGATTTTAACTTCCCAGTATTTAAAATAAGAAATGACATTTTTCCAGCATCACTTCACAATTGCTCAGATTGCTACTAGCTGCTAGGTAAAAAGGTAATACTTCGTAGAGTTAACATCATATATTAAAGTACCAGATTACACTATAATTAGTGAGCCTGTCCCCTTGAAACTGTTTTTATTTTATTTATTTAGAAAGAGGCTTACTTTGCATGTGCAGTTCCTGCAGTGGTCACCATCAACCCAAGAGTCTTGGTCTCGATAGAGCAGTCCACTCACTTGACAGGTCTTCTCACAATGGCAGTTTTCCAACTGACTAAGTCTTGTTTCTGCATAATTTAGCTGCAAACAAGAGTTATTGGGTGTAATTTCTGTAATTCAATTGCATCATGCTAACAAAGCTAACAGCAACAAAAAAAAAAAAAAAAAAAAAAAACTCCAGACAGGAAGAAAAAAAAACACACTCAGAGTAGTTTGTTGATTCTTAGCAGAATTTGTTTTTTGGTTTTTGGTTTTGTTTTTTTTACACAAGGTGGAATCACTCTAAATTGAAAACATATTGGCTCCCATGGTCTAATGAATACCAAATGAGACATTAAACTGTATCTCGGGAACCTCACAGGTGTTCATAAATGCTTGTACTTTCAGCTCAAACCCACACGGAAACACTCATAATGAATGTGTTCTCAAGGACTCATTACAATTTTTACAGGTGATCTAATCAGGAACTCCAATGCACTTACATTTGTCTCCCACTATCTTCTCCATGTTCTTCACACACTAACCAGAATGTCATGTTTTACAAGCTAGGAAATCACTCATTTCTCTCTGATTAAAAATTCTGGGGAGCTGGAGCCAGAAAAAAAGAAAAACCATAGGAGGATCTAGTTTCTCCCCAGATTGGGATCCCCCAAACAGAATGTCCTAAGAATTCACTTTGTTGTTCAAATGAAGGTCAGGAGAGGTAATCAAACACCCAGGTGAAATCAGGATTTTGTAAAATAACCTTTTTTGTTTTTCTAGGCCCCTCAATAACTACCATTAATCACAGAGTCTTAAAATCTCCAATTTGAAATGAATTCTAAAACACGAGTGTTCTCACAAGAAACCCCTTCAAGTGATTATCTATCCTCTATTTGCACATCTCCAGTGGTGGGACACTTGTCTTTCAAGAAAAGCCACTTTTTTTTTTTTTTGGTAGCTCTGAATGTTTGAAACATCTTTCTTGGCTTGAGCTGTGAAACATCCCTCCCTTTTTTCTGCTAGATCCAGTACTGCCATGTAACCCATCCTGAGCAAGTCTAGTCTTCAAACGTTTGAGGTTATCTCGTCCTCACATCTGCTCTTGACAACATTCAGCACCACCAGGTTCCTTTAGCAGCTCATGATAAGGTTCCAGTCCTCTCTCCTGATCACCTTTCATGTAGCCTTCTCCAGTTTGCCTTCAAAAATATGGTGCAAAAAAACCCTAAATATAGCACATTGGCATTATCTCTCTGTTGTCACATATGCGCTAAAGAGTAACTCAGCCCAGTAGTGATAGTACCGTTTTTCCTTTTTCCTTACATGGAGACTACCGTGATTGAAAAACAAATAGTATTTCCTAAAAATGTATCTAATAGTTTCTCTTTTCCTTCTCAATTATACATACACCTCCATGTCTTGAGTACTTTCCCCATACAGGGGATCAGTTTAATCTTTGATTCAACTGAGACTATTTCAAGCCAATATTACAGATGACTCCCACCATCTTTCTATGTTAACCACAGTTCCATTCCGTACATACTCCTCTCACTCCTAACAGTGCTAGTCTCTGGAAAAGGAACTCATATGTAACTCTAACCTTTGTTTTTGTCATCTATGTCATCCTCTTCCTGCAAGCTTTGAAATTTCTCAAGAAAACTTGTCCCTTTTCTGCCTTTTGTGGGTGGTAGCAAAGGGCATAGAAAATAACAAATAGGATCCTAGACAAATCACAGGCACCATGATCACCCCCCAATCTGGTGTCTGTATCACTCCAAGAAGGGAACTTCTTAAAGACATGACCCAAAAAGCAATTCTGTGTTTATCCAAGTTTCTTGAAAATCTAGGATCTTGCCTAAGGGTAATATTGGCAATTTCCAGTACTGATCCCACTAAGCTGAGCTATGCTAACCTATAGAACACAATTCCAAGGAAAATATCAGTTTTAATATAATGGAATTTATTTTCCAGGCTGATTTTGTTTCCATTCTGAACATTGCTTTTATTTTTAGTATATTTAGCCTTTTCTGACAGCATTGAAAAGCCTTAATCTCTGTAATAATAAGAGTGCATCAGACAGACACAAAGGCAAAGGGATATTAAGGCAAAAAGCTAATTTTTCAAAGGCACTTTATATGTAATCTCGCCTTCCCTTTTCTCCCTGCTAAATCCTATAGTGAACATAAAGGATAAAATAGCTCTGAATCAAAAAAATGAATTACATTTTCTATCATTGGTATTAACACGCTGAATTTATACAAATTCATTTTCAAAAGCTATTTTGATACTACCTGCCATCCTCTCCAAGAATGCTTGTAGATCCAAAATAGATATAGTATCAAATCTACATCTTTATTCTGTCTTACCTTTGTTCATGCCTTTATCTAAGCAACCATGGACTGAATCATTTATTCTTAATGCTACGCATTCAAAGATAGACAGTTGAAGTCTTTTTCACAGTATGAGGTTAATGAATGAATTTGAGTACATTAGTTAGGTGGTGGATTGCTTTTTATTCTTTGAAATACTATTTCTTTGGCATTTACAATATGGAAGGGAAAAAAATCTTTTATTGTTAAACCTTCAAGCTTAATTGAAAAATCACTACTGAGCTCCTTGAAACAGTGAGTTTCAAAATTAAATATGTTGCAAGCTGAAATGCCACTCCAAGTGCTACTTGATTTACATACATAGATTTTGTCACAGATTTAAGTAGAAGTGAAACTCCCAGTCTCTAGTATCTCTTCTTTCTGAACTTGAAGACATTATGGGAGGGATTACATCACAGTTGGGTTTCAAGAGCAAGACAGAGCCTGACCCTACCACAATGTACCTGCCCCAACAGGTGAATGGTTCCCACAATGCCAAGAATACCTGGAAGAAATTCCAGAGTAAGGCAGGGGAGTGGTGGTGTCTTGTGGATCACTAAAGATAGTATCAATGGACATGAAAAGGGTATTACCTTATGTAGCTGTTCTGCACATTTTCTGCCTTGAAAAAGTGTAGTTTTGCCAAAATACCAGGATTTCTTAATAGGGCTTTTATATACCCTGATCCCTGTCACCTGAATGTTACTACAACTTTCTGCCATGACTTGTCCTGTATCAAACAAGGGCACAGCCATTCACCAGCATGCCTAACCTTGAAAGGAGAAAAGAAACAGGGAGCTTTACTAGGCAGAACACTGGGATGATCTGGTATCTACATCTGTTTGGTTGGATCTGACGTTGGCTACCTATCCTTGTCCAGCTTGTGCATGGAACTTGCTCTCTGGGAAGGCTCCAGGGCTTCCACTGTGACCCAAGTGTGAGGACTTTTTGCTGCCTTCCATGACCTCTCAGAGCCTAGTTCTGGACTAGGTCCCTGAAAGTAACTCACAGCCTTTATCAGACTTTGTGATGTCAAACAACTAGGGAAGGTATACATTTTTTTAGGGACCATCTTTCCTTCACCATTGCCTAATTTTTCTAAGTTTAACAGTATAAATAACAACAGCCACCATTTATTGAATGTCTACTGTGTGCATGAACCTAACTTCTTTTCTGGTCTCATGGAATCTTCACAAAACCAGGAATAACTGTCACCATTTTACATATGGGAAAATGGCAGCTGAAACAAGTCCAGTGACTTGATCGAAGTTACAAACGTCCAAGGAAATGATAAAAAGGAGACTCGAATCAAATTAGTGTGACTCGAAAGCCTATTCTCTATCTTCACTATGCTCTAAATGAATATATGCCTATCTTAATCACAGCTGCTGGACAATTCAAACCAAACCTCCAAAGCTTAGCTCCAACACCATCAGCTAAATCTTGCCGCAAATAGGTTTATTTAACTAAAGGCAAAGACTAAGTCCAGATGGATTTGTTCCCATAGAATTCTCTTGTCATCTGGGAGCCATATTTAACTTCCAGTTTGCCTCACATCTCAAGACTCCACCTCTTTCATTCTGCCAAAAAGGGCGAATTATACTTCTGCTTCCACCAAGATGGAATACCCTGAAAGAATCACCAACTGAACCAACTAAAATGTTGCATTCAATATATAAATACCCTGACTAGATACCCTGAAAGACTTCACCAATTGAACCAATTAAAATGTTGCATTCAATGTATCAATAAAAACTTTTGGAAATCATCACAGACCTGACACAAAAAGAAGAAAGCCACAGAGGCCAAAACAAAGTGACAGCAGGGATTCCAGCAGGTAAGTGAACACCACAGCCTGAGAGTTTTTGTCAAAACATGAAGCCCTTGAGCTTCCACCTTGATTGCTGCACAGGGCTCAGGCAGCAAAATTACAGAACAGGGTCTCTGAAGATGGTTGCCTTGAAGAAAAGTCCTATATAAAGGTCAGGCCTTAACAGGCTGCACCCTTAATTCTAGAGAGAACAAAAAGGAAATGTGGATTGCACAGGCACAGGAAGGAAATGCTCCTGTTCAGACCTCGGCACAGGCTAGAGGGGAAAAATTCTTCCTTGAGAATCCTTAAAGAATTTTTTCCTGAGAATTCACCTTGCCTATCCTAAATTTAGCAATCTGATTCTGAGCAGTATGTATGGTCTGAAAATCCTTAAGTAGATAATGTAAGATAAGGTGGTCCTGAGTGGTCCTGGCAGAAGCATGCACAGCATTAACCCAGGACTCAAAGGATTCCCACATATTTCCAAGGAAAAAAAGCAGCTCATAGCCAAAAGAGCGAATTAAGAGGTCTCATTCTTGCCCTAACCCTCCTCCTTTAAGAATTACTATAAGCTCTATGTCCACATATTTCACTCCCTCTTTTTTTTTTTGCTCATTCTTCTTCTTGCTGATATCTCTATCCTACTACTGGTACCATCCACCTCCTTCTGTCATTCCCTCATTATACCTTTTGTCTTTCTTTGCAATCCTCTCTTCTCCAACCATAAACTTTCTCAGTCATGATTCAACTCTCAGGATCGAAATACCTGAGTTCAGGTCCCAGATCTGCTTGACGCTATTTCAGGAAAAGTTGCCTAACCTTCCTGGACCTCAGTCTCTCATTTGTAAAGTGGACTCATAAATTAAACCTAGCTCGCAGGATTGTTGTGAAGATTAAAGTGACAGTCAATATAAAAAGTTATACCATTATAACTAACACATAGTAAATGCTCTAAATATTACCTAGTATAAGTGAGTTTCTAGCTTCTTCAAGGGTTAACAAATCTGGCCCACCACTTATTTTTGTATGGCCTGTGAGCTGAAAATGTTTTTTACATTTTTCGATCATTATATTTTAAATGATTATAAATGATTATACTTAAATAAATAAGTATATACATAATATGTTCAATTTTGCCTCTTGGCCTGCAAAGCCCAGCATTTACTAGCTGGCTCTTTATAGAAAATGTTTGCCAACTTCTGTCCTAGATTATCACAGATTCCAAATTATGCAGTGAAAATAGAAGTACTCAGTTTTCAAATTATAATTCTATACACAGTTTGGAAGGAATAGACCTATAAATCTGCCAAAACTGCCAGGGGCAGGTTTAGAAGGTGGATTAAACCATTTTCTGCTTGCAATTGTCCACAATTAAATATCTTCTGCCTCACAAATGCCCATTTTACCTAATAATGTTTTGGGGATAGAGCTCAATGTGACTCCTCGATAATGTATAGCTAAAAAGAGAAAAATGACATTCCCTGCAACGGGAAAGAATGAAAAAGAAAAGGGCATCCTCAAAGCTAGAGAATGGAGAACTGCAATCACCTGAGACTTAGTGGCATGTTTCTTGTTCCAAAAATTTGGTTTCATGCTAAAATATAATTAACAGTATTGAGATCAAGCTGCTCCAGACAATATGAAATAAAATCCTCTATATGCCACAAGCTGGGAAGACAAATAATTGCCTACATTTCACATTTCCACTGGACTCTGAAGTGAAAAGCTATGGCTCAAGCCTCAGTTTCAATCCTTTTCTTACAAAAGAGTTTCATCTCTCCTTTGCAGACAAAGCAGAACCTGGCTTGGCCAAAAACCTAGTTTGAAATAGAAACATTGTCTTCAGTGGCACAATATGGGTCCAAAATACAGTCCTCCCTCCCAAACACTCACCTACCCACCAATATTTTTCCACATGCCATGGATGATGGCAGGGAGCAGCCACAGCCGCAGGTGGAATAGGATTAATGCATCATTTTCACTGTTATTAAAATTCTAACTTTTGCAAAGTAAAATGCCTCTCAGGCCCAACCTAATTCTTTCTTTGCCCTGGGCTGGAACTCATGTCCACGACTGATTGGTATCATAACAACAGCATTAGCCACATTTTCTACTTTTTTTCACTACATTTCTCCACAAGGCTCAGGGCTTTTATTATGAATCTACACTTTATGAATATATATTAAAGCCCCTAATTGTTTACATTTCTGGCCTCTGCCATGCAATAATAATATTTCTGGGATAGAAATCATGTCTTGTTCACCACTGTCTCTTTGTGCCTAACACAGGGCCCATCGAATAGCAGGTCCTCAGAAGATGCTTAAGTGGACGATGGAGGGGCGGAAAAGATGCATTGTTATAAGACTGAAAGCATGGAAAGGAAAACTTTGCCTCCTTCACTATTTCACTCAGGACCAGCCCTGAAATGAATCATACATACAAATGTGATATAATACCTTTCTATGACAGTAATCTTTTCCTAACAATAGCTATTTTGCCCCTTCCGATTATTGGCAATTTTTCTTACATCCAAAATGCATTAGCTTATAAGCAGCAATGGCTCTGACCATATATCATCTCACAGTGTTACTAGTTTAATAGCCAATGAACAAATTCCTTTCCTACTCCTGGGGAACTACAGCGATACATATTGCCTTTTGCTTCCAAACATTTTTCAAGTAAACATTTTGATACAGCCGCTAGTATCAAGGACGTGACTAGTTATGTTTACTATAGGTAGTCCCATTTCAAGTAAAAGTAAACCATTTTTGTAGTTAACATGCTAAAACTATTTCCAGTATAGCATATCACTCTAAATTCCAGATAGCATGGAGAAAGAAATGAAACATCACAAGTGAAATTTAGATACCTACTTTTGCAGTCATCTTGGCCAAAAGCTCTTGTAAATCCATTATTCCTTGTACCAGGCTTAAGAAATCACTGCAGGTTGGGCAAGCTCAATAAAGAAAATATAAAATACGTATTGATATTGTGCTAACACAAGGAAAAAAAAATGGTAAGCAGTAGTTATCTGACTGGGTAGAAGGGTTTTTGCTTTTTTTTTTTTTTTTGGTTAAGTGTTATATTGAAATTTGAGTGAAATCACAGAGGTTTTCAGTTCTATATCTTTTCCTTTAATAAACAAAAAGAAACAGGAAAAAAGGACTACTAACTGAAATGAAAGGCAACATGAAATTTTTAAATTAAAATTAAATCCTCATTTTTATTAAGAGGTGACTAAAAAACAATGTGGAGTATTACAGAAAAGGAAAAAGTAAACTCCCCTGTAGGTCAAGAAATCTAGTTTTTTTAAATTTATATAATTATATTAAGCATATCTTTTTGTATCAACCTACAGAATCTGCTAATGTAACCCTTTGCTTACCTTCAAATTTTAGGTTTATAAGTAATATATAATCTTTTAAAAAAACTCAAAGACACAGAGTATGTATATATAATATAGATAATAAGTTATCTTTCACTATCCTCGCCATCTCAGAAGTCAACACTGTGAATAGTTTGTGTGTATCCTTCCACATGTGTTTTTCTGATATTATCAACAAGTTATATAATATTTAAAATTCACAAATGCTTTAATTCACTACTTACTGCGATTTAGGTTCGGACACTGTGTTATGTATCCATTAGGCATAAAGATGATCTTCCCATCTTGGATGATCCCCTTGATAATAAAAGAGACACATGGCAATCAAGATTAGTCACCAGTTCAAATGGCCCTTGCGCAGTCACATACTTTCTACAGGTTGGATTATTTTTTAACAAGACAAATTCATTCAAAAGGTGATTTGGCTTTAGTCCACACTGAACTTCTCCAAGCCATCCTCTTTTAGAAATCCTGAAATACACATTCATCTTGAGAAAGGTAGAATTAGTTACCACTAGTTAATGCTGATGAGATCATAGCACCAAGGATCCATCAGTAAAATGTTCTTAAACTATCAAACTGAAAAAGGCATTGATGCAATAAAAATTCTCTTCACTGCCCTAATCATCCTGGAACATTAAATATTGCTGATTTACAGGATTTTTTTTAAAGCATGGAGAAAGAGATAATAGAAACATATTAGACTAAAATGTTTTCATTTATTCATTTAGTCAAGGAAATAAAATTAGACACTGGGAAAATTCCATAGTGATCTTCATTCCTCAACTAATTGAGTAACATTAGTCTTTGCTGATGAGCTCTAAGACTTGCTCAACGTTTTTGAGGGAAAGGTGGTATTTCAATCCTATAGATCAATCTGGAAGAACAGCCCAAATATAAGAAGGTCATTGGGGCTACCATCTTTCAATAAAAATATTGACTGACTTTTAAATTTTTTAAGTTGAATTTCAAGGTTCTGTTTTTAGGACTATTTTTGTTGTTTGTTATTTTGTTTTGTTTCGGTTTGGTTTTTTTTCACTGATTTGATGGAAGAGATATTACAGAACAGATGGAAGATGTGGAAGTTGGTTCAGAATATTGAGTTTAATCTATAAATAAAATATAGGCTTAAGATAGTGCTGGCATGTCTTTCAGAGGGCGTAACATTTAACATTTATGTGCTCATCTTCTAAACGACAGAAGGCAATCAGCAAATGCTGCTTTTTGCTTATTATTTCAAGATAAAATATTAATTGGAAATATTAATAGAAATAACAGGATCACAGCATCTCTTCTGCAGAATTATATGTGTTTATTAACCTCTTCTTCTTTGAAGAAGATGTCGTGTTTATGATTACGAAAGGAGACAGCCTCACCATGGGGAAGAAATCCCGGCCACTGCTGCTCAGTATTAATTCATAATCTCTTGCAGGGGAATACCAGGAAGCAATTGATAGAGCAGTATCTAAATGAATTACCTTCTCTCTGAGATGAAGCTGCTCAGGTTTTCAAAGCAAACTAACTTCTTTGAGAGGCTAGAATATGTATCAAGCATCAAGTGACAATTTGAGAAGAGCATAGGATTAGACGTTAGGGGACATGGGTTCAAATTCTAGACCCATTTCTAGCTAACTGGGTAAACTTAGGCAATAAATCAACAACCTTTTCCAAGCCTCAGTTGCTAGATCTGAAAAAGAAGTGCTGGATAAAAAAGGTAAAGATCCTTCCAGCACTCAAAATTTGGATCAATTAAACGGGTATCCAAACGGAAATGGTTACATTTTAGATTTCTGTGCTTTCATCACCTTTCCAGTTTAAAAGAAAATCACCCAGACATACAAAACTACACATTTCCATCTGAAAACAGACCATCAAAGAGAACTAAATATAACATTATACAATATCTGTCTAATCAGGATGAATATGGATGCATTTAGAGTGACTAACCGCACAGGTTTGCCGAGGACTTAGGGATTCCCTGGACACATGAAATTTCAGTGATAAACCCCAGAGACTCTCAGGTAAACCAGGACAGCTCCAAACAATGTCAAACATTTACAGATAGATCCTTGGTGCTATGATTGCACTGGCATTGACGAGTGGTAACTAACTGTAGCTTTCTCAAGATGAATGTATATTTCAAAATTTCTAAAAGAGGATGGCTTGGAGTAGTTCAGTGTGGACTAAGGTCAACTCACCTTTTGAATGAATCCAGTGCATTAAGGTATCACCCTAGATGATGAAGAGTGGTGAAAGCACGTGTACCAGGAAAGGGGGGGATTCTTCTATAGCTTGTTCATCAGAAGATCCTAAATTATTCTTATTTTTATCATCCATAGGAAAGGCACTCAGAAACCTGGAGCACATTTGTCATGGTATTAATTACCTTTCCAAAAATGAATGGAAAATTCAATTAAAAAGGATTCCTCATCCTATCTTTTCTATAGCAACATAATATTGAACAGGACAGATATCCTTTTCCTTTTTTTTAAGTGACTCTATTCATTTTAGTTACATTATAAATTACAAATTACCTCCCCACATCTTTCCTTTATCTGTATCCCTCCTTATTTCTCTCTTTCCACTTTTAATCTCTGGCACATGTGTGTGTGTTACACAAATCATTAGGTGAAGGCCAGTGATGTTGACTTGAATAAAAACAGAAATAAGAGCTGACAACTTCCCAATCATCACTGACAAAAAAACCCAAAGCACTTGGTATTTTTTTCTGAGGGAACTTCATGGGGCAATCTGGCATGGAAATTGATTCTCAACAATGAATCAAAATGGGAATGTTAATTTGTTTGAATGGATGTAATTTGATGCTAGATTAAAGAAAGGTGGCAATACACTACAAATACCAACTATAACCCAAAGAAGTCTGAGGGTATGTGTATGCATGTGACTACATACTCATGTGCATATCTCAGCACCTTCTCCAGAATAAGAATCAGAAGGTCTTGCATTGAACTGCCATATGGACTGTTAAGTGACAGGACATTTGCTGATAACAGAAGTATTTGCTAAGCATGCCATTTTCCTTATAAAACTACAAAAGGGAGTTTTATACAGTTCGAAACTACAAACTACAAAGTAGCTTGATCAGCCTTATTTCTCCCCCAAAAATGATGCTTTCTATAGATAAAAATGTGCCTTCAAGCACTGCAACTTCTCCCAAATGAGATAAGGTAAAAAATGATATAAATTCTATTTCTCATCATTTAACTTAAAATGTATCTACAATTAACTGAAAAATGGAACTCTAGTTGGGCCTATAGTGGCTGACCTCATTTGATCTCATTTTTTCAGACCAATGCCTTTATTTCATATCATTCATCTTGGCATTGTTTCTCAAACTTCGAGTTTCTTAAAAATCACCTTATGTATTTGTTTAACATTCACATTCCTGGATCTACTTCCAGAGATTCCATTTCAGCAGGATTGGAATAGGTAGGTCCATGAATCTTCATTTTTTAAAAGCTGTCCCGGATGATTTTGATGAAAGGTCAAAGGACCCCACTTTGAAAAACCTTGCTCTCTTGTCAATCATTTGCTTTTTTTAGTGTAAGAGGGTCTACTTATTAGAAGTTCACGGTAGTCAAAATGGCATCAAATTCCTATACATGAGGAGACTAAAATCTCACTTCCTGGAACTGAATTTAAACCAACAGAATTACTAGATTATTAAGAGCATAAAGGCAAAAATTATACATTTTCAATTCAGTATCCTCTGTAGTTCCTATTATAGATTTCACATAGTAGAAGCAATAAGTATTTTAAAGCATCAAATTCCTGAAACAATGAATTATATAATATCAAAACACATAAATTTGACCACTGTTAGGGTCTGTGGAGATCATAAAGGTGCTACTTTTTAACCCAGGAGAACATATCAGAACTTTGGAAGAGGTTGGGGGAGGACAATCATGTATATTTTGAAAAAGCTTCTGAGGTGATTTTGATCCTCCTAATGAGAATCACTGGTCTAGAGCAAGATCACCTGGTCATTTGACCTATAAGAAATTTAAAGATCTAATACTTTAAGTAGCTTTGTTAAAGGACACCTTAATCCTAGGCCATATACTACAGGTCTACTAACTCCAGAGTTAGTACTGGAGCACTACAATATACTGAAGGTAAAAATATATCATTTAAGAGACCCCCATAGTTCCATGAGCTAAAAAGATGTTGCTACAAAGAGGTTCTGTTATCAAAATGAGGCTCTGTCTTAATTTACTTAAAATATAGTAATCAAACATGCATAACAAATTATTTGCATTAAATGTTAACAGTTTGCTAAAACAGATTTCAGTGCTAGAAAACAGAGGTCTTTTTAGGTAGCCTAATATTACCCCCTGCAATATTATTTACACAATTAATTTGCTAAACAATACCTTTTCTAATTGTTAGTGCAATGCTAACCCTCAGCTGATCTGAGAATCTAAATAAATCCCTAAGGTGTAGAGAGCAAATTATTATGTTTTTATTAGTAGCACTGATGAAAGGGAGGAAAATAGATATTTTTTTTCCTTTTGTTTAATCCACTTGTTGCCACTCTCTACCTCCTGCAGTCAGCTCACCATTCACTGAAAAATAAATTTGCACCAGATAGGTTGTACGTTATGGGTTTTTAATGTTTGAAGAACTAACGCTTATTATTTCCATTGTTTCTAGAACATTTTTCATTTTGCAGTTAAGAAATATAGAAAGATTCAATTAAAAAAATTAGAAAATTAAGTCATTTGGACCCTCCTATGTATGGAATAACTAAGATTAAGCAAACCCTCCGAAACGGAGCTTTCTGATACAAATGAAAGCAGCTTTACCGCCAAACAAATGCTAATTCTTTTTTAACGTTCTTATTTCCCTGCAGATCTCTGTTTACACTGAAGAAAATGGTTCTATATTTTTGTATGCTAAAACACTGAAACAAATTGCTTTGAAAGGGAAAGTGAAAAGGGGTGGGAGAATTTCCTGCAGGGCATGTAAATATATGGATAAAGATGTGTTGTGTTTATAAACTGGCAGGAACCCAAGCTTTGGCAACAGGCTAACAAAAAGTAGGACTTGGAAAATTCACAAGCAGGATTTTCAAAATGCAACCAATCATGTACTTCTGCCCTGAAGACAGTTAATAAAATATTCCAGCTTGCATAAAAGCCAAGAAAGACACTTGTCGACTTTCATTATGATCAATAAAAACTGTCAGCTCATTAGCATATCATTAGCTGTCCTGCTGTTTCCAAAGTCTTAATGCACAGAAGTATTAATCTACAAATGTATAAGATTCCCCAGTTCTGTGATTTTGACTTTCTGCATGGAAGGAAAAATAAGAATTAAAGATGGAAGAAATCTAATATAGCTTCTTTTTCTATGTGCCTATAAACATATGCTTACCATCTGTGGAATTATGGGAAGCAGCTGAAGTTAAAAAAAAAAAAAAAAAAAAAAAAAAAACAGGTGGGGTAAAAAAAAAAAAAAAAAGCGGGGGAAAAAAAAAAAAAAAAAGCGGGGGAAAAAAAAAAAAAAAAAGCGGGGGAAAAAAAAAAAAAAAAAGCGGGGGAAAAAAAAAAAAAAAAAGCGGGGGAAAAAAAAAAAAAAAAAGCGGGGGAAAAAAAAAAAAAAAAAAAAAAAAAAACAGCTGTGGCATTAAAAAAAAAAAAAACTTATAATCAATTTCACTTCCCAGTGACAGCTCAGCTGTTAAAAGAGACAGCGATGTCCAGGTAAGGAAAAGGTATTAGACCCAAATTCACCACACAGAGAAACAGATAGGCAAGAGACAGAGACAGAGCCTTGTCCTGAAAGGTTTTATGATGGGAATTCTCCTTGAGACCTCAACTATTTAGAAACTGTCAGAACAGTCAACCCCTGAAGCGGTTCACCTAGCCTTATTCTTTTGTACCCTCTGAAATAGTAACAGCATAATCAGCTTAGAATGCATCAAAGGGAAAATCAGTGGGCAGTCAACCATCTTGATAATGACAATCTATGACAATCAGAAGATTCAGATAAGCCTATCACTACTGGCCAGCTTTTCTCAAATTGATGCTGTTTTGGAATGAAGAATTCCCCAGCTCGTGTTCTGTGCCTCAGACAGGAATTACCCAATGTTAGAGACTTACGTGCCAGGCACCAAGCAAGTGATTCCATGTTCTGCTCTTTAATCAGTAGCTTTTATTGTGCTGTCCGTAAGTATTCACCAGGGCCCAGAAATTAGGTTTGACAATTTTGCTTTTACTTTGCCTATGAAGCAATGTGTTAATATTCAAAATAGAGAATAATGTTATTTTAATCTGAAAACACATCATAAGTATTTTTAGTTATGGAGCAATAAAGCAGGTGTGGTTCTTGGACCCAGGAGGCAGGCTCTATAGGATAAATATTAAAAGACTGAAGACATGCTGACTCTCACCTGAGAAGTGGCTGCAACTTTTTCACGGAGATTTTTGCAGTGTTGAATTGATTAGGAGGTAATTTCTGTAATGAGATCCTGGCACATTTCCCCTACTGCAGTCATCTCACCTCACAAAAGGATGGCCAGAAGCACTGTCTAGTGTCCATAATTCTAAAGAAGAGATAAGCTTCGAAAGCTGCCCCATGGAAAGCACCCTTCTAAATCCTACTGGAGAGCAAGAAGAACCACATTGCTTCCTAGGGAGATGGGTTATGTGGAATTTCCATCCCCTTTTGGTGCTTCTCACTGAGACCACCTATTCCTTTGGGCTGAAGACCCAGAAAAAGCCAAGTCCTGTCTCTTCCATGGTACATGGTGTAATTAAGTGAAATGTTTCCTCAGTCAACACAGTGGTAACTGTGGTAACACATGCTAAGCCTTAATAAATATTTGTTGAATGAATGAGCAAAGACTTTGAAATCGAAAATGCCTAGGCTTAAATCCCGGTTCTATCACCTACATGCAATATGAGGTTGGACAAGTTCCTTAATCTCTTTAAGTTCCATTGCCTGACCGATACCATGGGGATAATAATACCTACCTCATTAGGATTGTCTGAACGTGAAATGTAATTAACTGAGACAATGTATGTAGGACCAGACCAGGTGTGGAATATATGAAGCTCTCAATAATTGTTGGTCCTCTCTTTTGCATCCCCATAACCCACCTCTTCAGCAAAATGATTGTCCAAGTCTCTGAACACCCTTTGTGTTTTCTGTCTGTACCAGGTATTTGGGCTAAGCCCAAGATTCCATATATCTACAGAGAGTCACACACTCATCAAGCTAGAATAGATAATAGAACTGTTCTCCCTCTCTTAATCACATCCTCCCAACTGAAACAGAAATCCCTAAAAGGCAGGAAAAATGCCTATTATTTCTATGGTATAGTGTTAAGCATATACAGAGCATTAAATACATGAGAAATGAATGGCATGTGTGTTGTAAACCTACTTTGTGCCAGGTACTTTCAATACATGTTCTTATACAATCTACGTTACCTTCATGAGGGACATCTTTACCACTTTACAAATATGAAGATTCATAGCTTGTGCATTCATTTATTTTAAAAATATTCTGTCTTCCATTTATGCACATGGTACTATTCTAAGCAAAACAGTTCTGACCCTGACAATGCTTACAATCTAGAAAGAAAAAACAATAATAAACAAGTAAACACCCACATGAACTATACTCGGAACATAATTTGTACAGTTCCTTATTCAAAAATTACTAAAAACTTAAAGACAGCAACAGCAGAGCATTGACCAATCATGGGGTCTTTCTCAGCATAGTGCCCCTGTGGGACTACATAGGTCAGTTGCCCATGAAACTAACCCTGCCTATACTCTCAAACTATACTGAGCGTACTGAAGGAAATGAAGATGTTTCACTGAGAAGGTATGTGGCAGCGTGATTGCAAACCAATTCCCCTTCCTGTATCCACACACTTTGAACTAGGACTGTGTGGACCCTCACATCAAGAGGAAAAGTCTATTTCCCACCCCTTGAATCTGGGGCTGGTCTTGTGACTTGCTTTGACCGGTAGAACATAGTAGGAATGACGGTGTTCCAGTTCCAAGCCCAAGCCTCAAGAGCCTTGAAAGAATCTACTTTTTAACTTGAAACATTGCCAGTACCACAGGAACAAGCACAGTCTAGCCTGCTGGATAAGAGATGAATGGTCTCAATCTTCACCATCACCCCAGCCAACAGTCAACCACCATGTGACTTTAGCCAACTGCACCAGCCAACTTCAAGCATATGAATAAATCTAGGGGCGATCAACCAAGCCTGGTCTTTATCAACACAATCTTCCCCCTAACCTGTGATTTATTGACATAGGTCCTCAATTGTGATGGTTTGTTATGAAAGCAATAGCTAACTGATACAGTAATAGGGAAGGACCTGCAAAGATAGGGTGGTCCAGGAAGACACAGTTTAAACCAAGATTAGAAGGAGTAAGAAGAGACTACATTGCAAACAACTGAATGAAAATTGATCCAAGCAGAGGCATGTGAAAAAGCCCTAGTATGTTCAAGGGACTAAAAGAAGAGTAGTGTGGCTTGGATATGGTGGGCGCAAGAGAACATGGCATGAGATAAGCTTGCACAGGAAAGCAGGGGCCAGATCATACACTGATTTGACAAGCAATGAAGAATTATTAAAAAGATTTGGGCAAGAGAGTAACTTCATTGGTTTCAAAAACAAACTAACACAAGGTCAGCAGCTATGACAAGGTAAGTCCAGGATTTATAATCAAATCTATATCAATTAAAACCAAAGCTCTCCTTCCTGGCCCTGGAGTTATGTTTCTGTCTAAAGCAGGGGTTCTCGAAGTATACCACAGGACCAGCAGCATCACCATCACCTGTTAACTTGTGAAAAGAATAAAGCTGGATCCCACCCCAGGCCTTCTGAATCGGACTTTGGAAATAGGGCCCAGCTACCTGTTTTGCCTTGTTTTCCTGTTTTTTAGTGGTAATAGAATACATATATAACAAAAATTTGGCACTTCAGCAATTTTAAGTGCACAATTCAGTGGCATTAATTACAATGTTATACAAACATCACCACTATCTAACAAGACTTTTTTATCACCCCAAACAAAAACTTTGGTGCCATTAAGCAATAACTCCCATTACTCCCTGCTCCTAGACCCTGTTAACCTCTAATCTACTTTCTGTCTCAATAAATTTGCTGATTCTTGATATTTCATACAAGTGGCTTTATGCAATATTTGTTCCTTTGTTCCTGACTTATTTCACACAGCATATGTTTTTAACACTCATCCATGTTGTACCATGGATCAGAAGGTCATAACTTTCTATAGCTGAATAATATTCCATCATATGTGTATACCACATTCTGTTTATCTATTCATCTGTGGATGGACATTGGATTGTTTCCATATTTTGAATATTGTGGATAACGCTACAATAGACACTGGCATACAAGTATCTGTTTGAGTCCCTGTTTTAAATTCTTCTTATGGGGCCGGCCCAGTGGCGCACTGCTACAGTGCGCCGCTTGGGAAGCGCGGCGGCGCTCCCGCCAAGGGTTCGGATCCCACATACAGACCAGTTCCTGCTCACTGGCTGAGCAAGGTGCGGGTGCAACACTGAGGGTTGCGATCCTGTTGCTGGTCCCGGTCCAGTACGGGCGCGACACTGAGGGTTGCGATCCGTTGCCGGACACGAAAAAAGACAAAAAGGAAAAAAAAAATTCTTCTTATGCCTGGGAGTGAAATAGCTGAGTCACATGATAATTCTGTGTTTAAATTTTTGAGGACCCAACAAACTGTTTTCTAGAGCAGCTGCAACATTTTACATTCCCACAGCAATTTGTGAAGGTTCCAATTTTTCCACATCCTTACCAGCACTTGTTATTTTCTGCGGGGGTGCACCAAATCCAAGAAGCCAGAGTTTGACAAGGATCCTCTGAATAGACACGATGCTTGCAAGGCCTCATCGTGGGAGGAGGTGCTGCTGTTCCACCCTCCTTTCTTTTGGAGTTCTGTATGCTTGCTTTATTTAATTATATTCTATTCTTTACTGCTTCATAATTATCGCTCTGGGGAGATTGGGAGTGGGATTGAGAATCATACCAGAGTGCTTAATCATATTAGTGACCCACCTGGGAGTTATGGTCATGGGTTTTTTGAAAATGGTCTGTGGCAGCTAGGACCAGAAGGGGACAATGAGCCTATGTAAACATTTACCTTGTCTGCCTCCTGGAAGGATTGTTTTTAATACTATTAGTGAACATAATGGAGTTGATATTGAAAATTTACTCAAAAGTTGCTAGGCAACATGACTACCACTATGCCTAACCTGCTTGCTTCAAGGAATCAAACAAAACTTTCTTTTCTTCTTGGAAATATAGATTCAGGTTAAGTTTTAGAATATCTTCATGAGACTTAACACATTATAAGATATAGTGGATAAGAAAATCTTACTTTATTTTACAATATGTTTTAACAATAAATAAATACTGGTGGAGGGAATTGTAACTTCCTGCTTGCATCCTTTGATTAAGGTGCAAGTTTGGATTAGGTCATACAAAGTTCAATGTAACGTAGATTTAGCTGAATTCAATGTAATAGTTAATAATTATCTAAGACCAGTGGGTTTCTTGTAAATGTTTTATTTTACTCAAAGAAAAGAAAATTGTAATTATTTCTTCTGGGAACAAACTGTAATGTCATTTTTCTTGGAACATTTGTCATTCATAAAACTGGGAACAAACTGTAATGTAAAATTGTAATTATTTCTTCTGGGAACAAACTGTAATGTCATTTTTCTTGGAACATTTGTCATTCATAAAAAATATTATGATATTGTTCAATGATTATTTCAATGATTATTTTGCCTTTAAGAAAAAGTATAAAAGGTGTATGCATGCTTCAATAAAGTGTCAGCATTCAGCAGATCCCTTGAGTCTGTGTCTTTGCTGTCCATTCCATCGCCAATGCTGCCTTTCCTCCCTTTTGGGGTTTATCAGTGATGACCCTACAATCTTTGTGCTGGGGCTGGACCCCAGCAATTTTCCATTTTAAAATAATTATAACCACCCTTATAGATGTAAAGTGGTATATCATTGTGGTTTTTTTTTTCCTTTTTGTCTTTTTTCGTGTCCGGCAACGGATTAGATGTAAAGTGGTATATCATTGTGGTTTTTTTTTTCCTTTTTGTCTTTTTTCGTGTCCGGCAACGGATCGCAACCCTCAGTGTCGCGCCCGTACCGGACCAGGACCGGCAATGGGATCGCAACCCTCGGTGTCGCACCCGCACCTCGCTCAGCCAGTGAGCGGGAACTGGTCTGTATGTGGGATCCGACCCCTCGGCGGGAGCGCCGCCGCGCTCCCAAGCGGCGCACTGTAGCAGTACGCCACCGGGCCAACCCTGTGGTTTTGATTTTCACTTTCCTAATGACTAAAAATGTTGACATCTTTTCATATACTTCTTGTCTATTTGTATATTGTCATTGGAGAAATGTCTATTCAAGTCCTTTGCCCATGTTTAATTGGGTTGTTTGTCTTTTTGCTGTTGAGTTATAGGAATACTTTATATACTTTGGATATTAAATTCTTACCAGATATACGATTTAAAAATATTTTCTCCCATTTTGTGGGTTTTCTTTTCATATCTTTGATAATATTCTTTGCGTACAAAAGTTTGATTTGGATAAATTTTGATAAAGTCCAATTTATCTATTTTTTTCTTTTGGTACTCATGCTTTGGGTGCCATATTAAGAATGCATTAAGAAACTTAAGGCCATGAAGATTTATCCCTATTTTCTCTTCTAAAAGTTTCATAGGTTTAGCTCTTGCTTATATATTTAGAACATTGATCCACTTCGAGTTAATTTTTGTATATGGGGTGAAGTACAGGCCGAACTTCATTCTTTTGCATGTAGAAATCCAGTTTTCCCAGAACCATTTGTTGAAGAGACTATTCTTTACCCTGTTGAATTGTCTTGACACCCTCATCAAAAATTAATTTGCCATAGAGGTATGGATTTACCTGTGGACTTTCAGTTCTATTCCACTGGTCTATATGTTCATCCTAATGCCAGTACCACACTTTTTAGATCATAGCTTTGTCGTAAGTTTTGAAACCAAGAAATATGAGTCCTCTAAATTTATCTTCTTTTTCATGATTTTTTAAAAAGTCATTCAGGGCTCCTAGAAGTTCCATGTGAGTTTGTGGATCAGCTTTACCATTTCTGTGAAAAAGGATGTTGGAATTTAGATAGAGATAATGTCAATTTTGTAGATTACTTTGGGTAGTACTGATATCTTAACAATGTTAATTTCCCAATCCATAAACAAAGGATTCATTTACATAGGTCCTATTTATCCATTCACTCAGGTCTTATTTAACATCTTTCAACAATGTTTCATAGTTTTCAGTATACAAGTCTTTCTTCTCCTTGGTTAAATTTATTACTAGATATTTTATGTATTTAGATACTTTTGTAAATGAAATTATTCTCTTAATTTTCTCTCCAGATTGTTCACTGGTGGTGTATAAAAACACATCACTATCTTGTAACCTGTAATTTTGCTAAATTCAGTTCTTAGCCCTCGTAGATTTCTCATGGATTCTTTGGAATTTTCTATACATAGGGTTATGTCATCTGTGAACAGATATAGTTTTACATCTTTTCCAATTTGAATGCATTTATTTCTTTCTCTTGTCCAATTACACTGGTTAGAAATTTCAGTACAGTGTTTAATAGCAGTGGTGACATCCTTGTCTTGTTCCTGATCTTAAGAGGAAAGCTTTCAGTCCTTTGCCATTGAGAATGATGCTACATGTGGGATTTTAATTAATGCCCTTTATCATATCATGGAAGCTCCCTTCTATTGCTAGTTTTCTGAGAGTTTTTAATCATGAAAGTATATTGAATTTTGTCAAATGCATTTTCTATGTTAGTTAAGATGATTCTGTGGGGTTTTTTTTTTCCTTAATTCTATTAATGTGGTGTATTACATTGGTTTATTTTCTTATGTTAAACCAACCTTGCAATACTGGGATAAATCCCACTTGGGCGTACTACATAATCCTTTTAATGTGTTGTTGGATTTGGTTTGCTACTATTTTGTTGAGGAATGTTACATCTATATCCATGAGACACTGTTCTATAATTTCCTTTCTTGTGATGTCTTTATCTTGCTTTGGTACTATGGTAATGGTGATCTCATAGAATGAGTTAGGTAGCATTCTTTCCACATCAATATTCTGGAAGACTATGACAAGAACTGGTGTTAATTTTTCCTTAAATGTATAGTAGAATTCACCAGTGATGTCATCTACTACTAAAATTTCTTTTATGGGAGATTTTTTTTACTAGTTCAATCTCTTTCCTTGTTATAGGTATATTCATATTTTTCTATTTTTTCATGATTTAGTCTTGGTAGGTTGTCTGTTTCTAGAAACTTGTTCACTTCACCTGGATTATCTGATTTGGTGATATACAGTTGTTTATAGTATTCTCTTATAATCCTTGTTATTGCTATAAGGTCATATTTAAAGCAATGTCCCCACTGTAACTATGTCAACCCATTGCCTTCTTTCCTTTATGGTTTCTGATTAGAAAATGGCTGTTAATCTTATTGAGGATTCCTTCTAAGTGAGGAGTCACTTTTCTCTTGTTGCTCTCAAGATTCTCCTTATCTTTTGCTTTTGACAGTTTCATCATATTGTGTCTTGGTGTGGATATCTTTGAGTTAATGTTCATTGAATTTTTTGCATGTGTAGATTCATACGTTTCAATAAATTCGAAGCTTCAGCCATTATTTTTTCAAATATATTTTTTCTTCCCCTTACTTTCTCTCTTCTCCTTCTGGGACTAACCTAATGCATATATTAGTTTATTTGATGGTGTCCTATAGACCTCTCAGGCACTGATAATTTTTCTTCATTCACTTCTTTTTATCTTCAAGTTTAATGGTTCTTTCTTGAGCCTGCTCAAATCTGCTCTTGAATCATTCTAATGAATTTTTCATTTTAGTTGTACTTCTCAGCTATAAAATATGTTTGGGTTTTTTTTTAAATAATTTATCTTTATTAATATTCTCATTTTGTTCATACATTATTTTTCCAACTTTCTTTAGTTCTTTGTCCATGCTTACTTTTAGCCCTTTGAGCATACTTAAAACAGTTGTTTTAAAGTATTTGTCTAGTTATTTCAATGTCTGGGCTTCTTAGGGATGATTTCTGTTCATTTATTTTGTTCCCTTGAATGCCAATAATGTCCTGTTTCTTTGTCTTGTGGTTTTACTTGAACACTGGGCTTTTGAATATTAATATGCATTAACTCTGGAGATCAGATTCTCTCCCTTCCCCAGGGTCTTCTGGGTTTTGTTTTTCTTTTTGTTTTTGTTTTGGATTGTTGGATACTGTAGTAGTCCATTTGTTTAGTGATTTACCCAACTATTTTTGCAGGGACTGTATTTTTTGTGATGTGTGGTAACTGAAATCCCTATTCTTGAGCCTGTGTTCAGACAGTGCCTTGACAGAGATTTCCTTGAATACCAGGAACCATGACAGAGAGTAAGAGATTGAGAACAAGACAGTGAGAGAAAGAGAAAGAGAAGGGAAAAGAGACAGAGAAAGAGACTCTAAGTCATTGCAGACTGGTTCTGTGCTGGGGCCCTCATACAATACTTAGTCAGGTTTGCACTGAAATAAAAGCTTAGGGGTATTCTGACCATACATCTTAGGTCTTTTCTGACCATACATCTTTCCCTAGGCATGCACATAGCTTTCTAAATTTCCTGTATACACAAGTGCTTTTTAATGCCCTCAAGGCCCAAAGAAACTTTCCCTCCAGTTTTTCCTCCTTTTTTTTTAGGTGGTCTATTGTGTGCCTCAATGATAATCTTTTGTCCCAGGCAGCTGCAGGTTGTTTGTTAGCTTTGCAGTGTTTTCCATCAAGCCCACCACTTTTCTGATGTAGAAGAGTTCTGACTTAGGCATGACAAAGACAAGTGCTTTGCATCAGTCCTACACACAATCCCAGACAGTTAGAATAGACACACAAAATAATTTGTGAAAAAGGACTGCTCTGCCTCACAAACAGGAACTATTATCCTGCACTAAGAACATGGCAGACATCTTCAACACTGCCATTGAGTTGTAGATGGTATGAGGGCAAGTAAAAATGCCATGAAGATTTCCTACTATTTTGATATTTCCTTTTTCTTGATTTAGCATTCACTCAGATGCTGTAAACCTTTGGCTGTTTTCCAAAATTCCAACAATGTTGCTTCTGACAATTTCTGCTTGTTTTTTGATGTTTCTGTGGAGCAACAGAAGCTTGGAGCTGCCTACTCCACCATTTTGCTAACATCCATCTACCTGTGTTTTAACAAGCCCTCTGGGAGATTTGGGTGCACTCTAAAGTTAGAGAACCAATAATCTAAAAAGTCACTAATCAGAAGCTAATTATTAACCATATCTTGCATTTTGTGAGATCATTCTAGAGACCAAGGCAAAACCCTAATCTAAACCATCAACATGTATGGTCCACTATGTCAGTGCACCAAAATTTGAAACTTCAAACATACTAAATCAAATTTAATGAGAAAGATTTTTTAAAAGTCTATAAATTCATGAATCCTACAGTTCAGATTCTCAAGGAGTAGGCCTACATGTACACAGAATTTTAGTTTTAAAGTCTTCTCATGCAATTTTGATATCTTTCCAGGACTGGGAGTAAGTCATTTCCATTTATTACAGACCCCAGGCCCTGAGAAGAGAATAGCTTCACCAGGAAGTAACTAGCTACAGAACAAGAAACAGCATGGCACTAAATGTGAATCAGTTTGGAACTGAGACACCTGAACAAATTTCTGTTGATTCTTGGAAACATGGAAAAATTATATATACATATATAAATATGTATACACACACACACACACATATATATATTCATATATACATACATATATACTTCAAAATTTTTTCCTGGAAAAATAGAACTAAACAATAATATGAATAATTCCATGAGCATTTTGAAGTACCCTCATATATATGTGGATTATTGCCCTGAAGAATTCTGCCCTTTTTAAGTTTTGAATATTTATTATGCACAAAAGAATTAAAAACAAAATACAACAAACACCTATGAATGCACCACCTAGCTTAAAACATAAGATATCAATATAGTTAAAATCTTTTGGGTGTACATCTCTAATAACATTCCCATTCCTTCCTCTCAGAAGTAAACTATTCTGAATTTAGTGTTTATCAATCTGACACATTTATCATTTCATACATGTGAATGTATCAAGCAACATATTAAATTGTTTTGCATTTTTAAATATATAAATGATTTAAAACCATAATTTTCTCTTGCTACTTACTTTTTGATTCAACATTACGTTTGTAATTCACCAATTTTTATTCAATTTCACTGATTTTAGTGTTTCTTTGTATGATTGTACTGCAGTTTATTTAAACATTCTCCTATTGATAGACAATTAGTTTTTTTCAAGTTTTTGAAATTAAAAAATGAAAAAAAACCAAAAAAAAGTTTCTGTGATGATGCTTATACATATCTCCCTGGAATATGACCAAGAGATTCTTCAATGTTTACACTGAGGAGTTGGGTTCTTGTGCCATAAGGTGTGCACGTTACAAAAACTCCCAAATTACTCTCTTTATTGGTTTTATCAATTCGTGTTTCCACCACAATGGGTACGTGTCCATTCCTTAACTGCTTTCCCCATACATAACATTGTCAGATTTTATTTTTCACTTTTGCCAAGCTGATGGGTAAGAAATAGTATCTCATAGTGGTTTTAACTTGCATTTTCAAGATAAAGTAAAATTGAATTCTTATTAATATGTTCACTAGATATTTATGTTTCCACCTTAGACAACTGTTCTTTCATATCTATTGCCTAACTTCCTATGGAGCTCTGAGAATTTTTCTTATTGATTTTTAATGGATACTCTCTCACACCCAGACACACACTGCTAGATTCAGTTTGCTGATATTTTGTTTAGAATTTTTTCATCTAATCTGTGTTCAAAAGTAAATTGGCTCATATAATTCCTTTCTTACACAGTCCTTGTCTTGCTTCCAAATCAAGGTCACACTATCCTCATAAAATTCTCACTTATTTTCTTCTCAGGAAGAGGTTATATAAAGATTGGAATTATTTCCTTTGGATATATGCTAGAACTCCCCTGTAAAACTGACCAAGCCTAGTGGTTATTCAGTGGAGAGACATAGTAGACTGCAAAAATGGTCGCAAAACTTTGCTCCTCACTGTGTCCATGTCCTATGCAATGTGGATTTGTATCATATCCCATCAAAAGATAGGATCTATTTCTCATACCCTTGAATCTAAGCAAAAGTAACAATGCGCAAGTTTTAAGCCTAGATTGCAAAAGGCCTTGCACACTTCTGCTCTGTCTTTTGAAACTCTGCTCAGCCATCATATAAACTAAATTGGGCTAGCCTTCTGGAAAGTTAGAGACCACATGACACAGAGGTGAGCCATCCAAGCCAAGCCCATCCTAGAACAGCCAGTCCCCAGAAAACTCAGCAGCTGATCAAGTTGCATGAGTGAACCTACTGAGAATACAAGAACCATCCAGCTAAGTAAGCCCAGCCCAAGTTGCTGACCCACAAAATTTTGAGCTATATGAAGGGTATTGTTTCAAGCCATTTGTTTGATTTGTTTTGATTTGCTGTGTATCAAAAGCTAACTGATACAATAGATTTTGCACTATTTTCCTCTGTACTTCTTAACTAGCTGGGCACTGCACCCCACCACTGTTGATGCCATCTATGATGTAATGAGGCTGGCAACCATCAACACTGCAGCCCACAGACTGGGCAGTCTCCAGGATCTCTTTAATGGTTCCAAAGAGTTCTCTGGCTAAAGATCAATGTCACAGCTGTCAGGCAATGCTGACAATATCATCAAAAGTGGTATTTCCACTGTGTTTAAAGTTTTTTCTGTTTCTTTCTGTCTCTTGGCCATTCCTTGAGGGCTTTGATGATCAGGGCAGAGGCAGAAAGAACTACCTCAATCTGGGCCTGTCTGTTCTGAATGGTCAGTTTTCCTGTAATCCTCAGACCCTTCCAGTCACCAGTTGCCTTGGTAACAACATCACCAACCTTTATTGGTGACAGACCCAGGGAGCCAATCTTGGGGGCCAGGGCAGACGTGGCACAACTTCGCCACTTCAGGTGTACGACTTTGATCTCACTGGGGTTGAACTTAGGTGGCGTGCTGGGGCAGCTGGTGTCAGATGAACCTAGACTCTGGACAACCAAAGAAAGTTGCACCTTGGCCTCCTCCAAGCCAAAACCAAAAGGCAAACTCAATTACTTTAATGGTTCTAAGACGACAGGGGTTTTTCGGTTGTTAAGTCTATTTTAGCAATATATTTATTTTTAGAAAATTGTCCATTTTCTCTAATTTTCTATTCTATTGGCAAAAAGTTATTAATAAATAATTACTATTGTTTAATTTTTCAGTATTTACTGTTATATGCTTTTTATTATTCCTACTGCTTTTTATGCCTTTTCTCATTCTTGTTTAAACTCCCAAATTTGTCTTTTCAAATGACCTAATTTTGGTTTTCTTGATATTGCCTATTGTATCTTACTCATTATTTTATTAATTTCTGTTATTATATGCTTATTATTTAAGTCCTTTTACTTTCCTTGGATTAATCCTGTTGTTCTTCTTCTAGCTTCTTAATTTAGATGCTTAACTCATTAAATTTCTACCTTTTCTGATACAGGCATTTAAAGATAAATATTTCCCTCTAAGAATTGCTTCAGCTGCATCTCAAAAGTTTTGATTATTAGTAGCTTTATTATCTATCTGCTTTACTTATTAACTGACATTATTATTTTTCTTAGAACCATTAGTTACTTTAAAGGGATTTTTTTAACATTTCCAAACATATTAAGGTGGGGTGTTACTTATCTTTTCACTATTCACTTTTAATTTAATTGCATTGTTGACACAGAAAATGGTTTATGTATTATTCTTTGAAATTGGTTGAGAATTACTTTTTATGGCCTTTTATGTAGTCAGTTTGGTTTTGTTTTACCATTTTCACTTATTTATTTTTTAATAGTACATTTTTACGGGGTACAGTTTGTTGTTTCAATACATGCATGTACTGTATAATGGTCCAATCATAACAGTTTAGCATATCTATTGCCTAAACATTTATCATTTCTTTGTGATTATAACATGCAAGATCCTCTATTTTGGCTGTCCTGAAATAGATAATGTAATATTTTTCGTTATAGTCACCTTACAGTACCAGATCTTATTCTTCCTATCTGAATGTAACTTTGTAACTTTGTACCCATTTACCAACCTCTTCTCATCCCCTTTCCCTCCTCCTCTTCCTTGCCTCTGGTAATCACTATTCTACTCTCAATTTCTTTTTTTTTTTCTCTCCCTCTTTCTCTCTCTTTATTTTTTCTTTTTTCTTTTTGATATTTATTTATTTTTTTATTTTTTTTTTATTTTGTCAATATACAATGTAGTTAGTTATTGTGTCCCATCACTGAAACCTACCTCCCTCCCTCCTCCCTCTCCCCCCTCCCACCCAGATGGCAGGACTAGAGTTACAGCCTCTGTGGGCCCAGGCTTCAAACCACTGGGATCAGGGTGTTGTAGCCTCTCCTATGAATGCATTGGACAATGGCAGAGCCTTAAGGCTAGGGAAGCATTGTGGCTACTTGTCCCAGAGGAGGGCATACTTGTGCAGTGGCTGCAGTTTCAAGATAGTGCCAACTAAATAGACTTGGGTCACAAGGATAAGGGGTAGGGAGTGCACAGTATGTGCTCCTGTTGTGGAGCAACAAAGCCTGTGTATTCTAGGCAGCTCCTCACACTTGGCTCCATGGCTGCAAGCTCTGTGGAATCCTCCTGCAAAATAATAGTAGGCTTCTGTGGTTAGGATGGGGGTTGGTGTGGGCCATCTGCCTACCCTTTCACTGCAAGGGAAAATTCTTCTGCACTGGTCACAGTGGCAGAGACATGATGGCTGAAGCTGTGTGCCTCTGTCTCTTCTCTATGCTGCCATCTGGGGCTTTCATGCACCACAGAGATCTCATAGTCTCCTGTTGCACTCCTGCATTCTCTCACAGATGCCCCCATCAATATTTAGCTGTCTGTTGGTTGTTCTGCTCCCTTTCTGTGGGAGGTATGTGCCCTGGGCACTTCTGGTTCATCATCTTGTCCTGCCCCTCTTCTGTAGTCAATTTTCATAAATATCCCATGTTCTAGATGTGTTCATTGCTGGTTATAGGGTTTATATATAGCTATTAGATAAACCTGTTAAGTATTATGTTTAAATCCATATGCTTACAAACTTTATTCCCTGCTTGACCTATAAATGACTGAGAGAAGTATGTTAAATATTATTCAGCATGATGGTGAATTTATCCATTTTTCCTTGTAATTACCTACAATGAATATATTTGTATTACTGAAATAGTATAGCATACTATAACCTTTTGTGTCTGTCTCTTGATTCAACAGCTTATGAGGTTCATCCATATTGCTGCTATACAATTTGTTCATTTTAATTGCTCTGTAATATGCTACTGTTGAAAAATACCTCTATTTCTATACCCCTTCAACTTTTTATGGATATTTGAGTTGTTTTTAGTTTTTTTTTCTATTATAAATACTACTATAAAAACATCTTTTTGTGTATCTTTATTAGGCATATACCTAGAAGTATACTTGTTTGGTCATAGGACACATGTATGTCCATTTTTATTAAATATATTACCAAACAGCTTTCCACAGTGCTTAAACAAATTTTCACTCTCAGCAGTGAAGGAAGGTTCCAGTTGCTCCACAATTTTGAAAAGCATGGTATTGTCAGTCTTTTTAATTTTAGCCATTCTGACAGGTATTCCACAGCATCTCAATTTGACTTTACTTATCTTCATGACTAATCAGATTAGTACCTTTTGCCTGTGTTTACTGGCCTTTTGAATATGTCTTTTAGTGAAATGCCAGTTAGTATTTTTGCCTATTTTTTTAATTAAATAGACTTTTTCTTATTGATGTGAAAGAGTTCTTTACACAGTCTGGATAAAAGGCTTGTAGTGTGTGAACCCTGAAAGAGCCAATTCCTTGTCAAAGATCCTGAGTGGCTAACTAGATCTAAATTTTGAGTGGAGTCAAATAGCCATTTGTGGAGTGGAGGTTACATATGTGCCCAGTCTGAAGTTTTTCATGGGCTGCCTTCCCCCGCCTGTGCAAACAGTAGCTGCAAGAGAGCTTTACTTTGTCATCCAAATTTAATCAACAAACTGCAACCTGTCAAGTGTTAGTTGGCCAGAACACAGCCAGCCAGAATCCCTCCTTTGCATAATGGGCCAAACGAAACAGAACTGAAGAGCTAGGATCCATCTTTTCCATAAATAAACCAAAATGGGAAACTGGGGAGAAACTCAGGCTATGTAAGACAATCCCTCTCTTTATTCTGGTGGAGAGCACTTTCATTTTCTACTGCGGGCTGGCTTCTCCCTAGTTTGCAAACTGTTCATGGGCTGAGTCTCCCTAATTTGCAAACTGTTCATCAAAATAAACTCTCCTTTTATCTCCAAATTTCTTTTTCAGTGAGTTTTGTTAACGGTACGATACAACTACTTTGAACAGTTTCTTCTATTTTATGTCGTGGCTTTTTACTCTCATAGTCATGTATTTTGATTTTTAAAAAGTTTCAAATCTTAATATATTCCAATATGTCAGCTTTTTTCTTTATAGTTATTTTTTATGCCTTATTAAAAATTGTTTTTCCACATCAAAGTCATAAGTATTTTTCTATGTTATCTTTTATATGCCTTGTTGGTTTACCTTTTTGATTTAGATCTATAATCCATCTGGAATTGATTTCGCATAACATGTGAAATAGAGGTCAAGATTAGTTCTTTTCCCATTGAGATATTCAGTTGATCTACCAGCCTGCAGTGAGAGGGCCATCCTTCCTCACTATTCTGCAATGCTACAATGTATATTTCAAGGTTATGTTATAGGTATATGAATTTTTAGAATTGTTTGTTATGACATGGTACCCTTTTTGGCTTTGAGGTTTGATATTAGCAGAGCTCTTTGGCTTTCAGTTTGGCCGATTTTTCTCTTTTTTATTATTTCACTGATAACATTTATTAGTCTTTATTTTTTTGTTATTTTGCTATAAACAATATACAACAGGATTTGAGTTTATGAATCCAATAAAATATTCTGAATTTAAACGCTGAGTATAAATCATTTAATTTGATAATGAATATTGTGAATGGGAATTATATCTGTTATCTTATATCACGTCTCTTCCTGCCTTATTTTGGGTTAATGAAGCTTCTTTAAAAATTCCCTTTTTATCTTATAGTTGAATTTGAGAGTTGAACATGATTTCTATTGTTCTGGCATTTGTTTAAATTTTTAACATGCAAACAAAGTCTAAAGTTAATCAATTTCTCTATTTTCTGTGTGTGTGATCAATATAAGCCCTTAGAACACTTTGTCAGATCATCCTCTACTATAATTTTATTGCTGTCATTATTTTAATTTTATTTTTTCTAAAATTGGGCATTATAATTATTTAATCAATTGATGAGTATTCTGTTTTGTTCATTTCCTTAATATTTATTTGTTCACCAATTCTACTTGAACCTTATGTCTTCCTTCTGGGCAATTATTTTCTTCTTCCTCTTCTTCATTGTTTTTGTTAACAGCTTTATTGGGTATAACTCACATACTATACAATTCACCCATTTAAAATGTACAATTAAGTATATTCATATATTCACAGAGCTATGCAATGATCAACAAAACCAATTTCAGAACATTTCCATTTTTGTTGCTGTGCTTTTGGGCTCATGTTCATAAAGTCTCTGCCCAGAACTAGTTGCTGAAGTGTCCCACCTATATTTTTCCTTAGTAATTTTACATTTTCGGGTCTTATACTTAAATCTTTAATCCATTTTGAGTTGATTTTAGTGTATGGTGAGAGATGCATATCTAGTTTCATTCTTCTGCATATGGATATCCAGTTTTCCCAAGACCACTTGTTGAAGATGCAGTCCTTTCTCCAGTGCAAAGAGATTGAAGAGGTAATTAGCAATCTTCCAACAAAGAAAGTCTGGGTCTGGATGGCTTTACAGCTGAATTCTATCAAACTTTTAAAGAGGAGTTAATACCAATTCTCCTCAAACTATTCCAAACAATTTAAACAGAAGCTACTCTCCCAAATTCATTCTATGAGGCCAACATAACTCTGATACCAAAACCAGATAAAGACATAACAAAAAAAAGAAAATTGCAGGCCAATATCCTTGATGAACCTAAATGCAAAAATCCTCAACAAAATATTAGCAATCAGAATACAGCAACAGATTTTTAAAAATTGTACACTATGATCAAGAGGGATTTATCCCAGGGATGCAAGGATGATTCAACATATGAAAGTCAAGAAATGTGATACACCACATCAACTAACTCAGGGACAAAAACCATATGATTATCTCAATAGATGCTGAAAAAGCATTTGACAAAATTCAACATCCCTTCATGATAAAGACTCTCAACAAATTAGGTATAGAAGGAAAGTATCTCAACACAATAAAAGCCATTTATGACAAGCCTACCACCAGTATCATTCTGAATGGGGAAAAACTAAAGGCCTTTCCTTTATGAACAGAAACAAGACAAGGATGCCCATTCTCACCACTTCTACTTAACATAGCACTGGAGGTACTAGCCAGGGCAATCAGGCAAGAGAAAGAAAGGGAATCCTGATTGGAAAAGATGAAGTCAAGCTTTCTCTATTTTCAGATGAAATGATACTATATAGAGAGAAAAACCTAAAGACTCTATCAAAAAACTCCTAGAGCTGGTCAATAACTTCAGTAACATTGCAGGATACAAAATAAATGCCCCCAAATCCGTTTCATTTATATATTCAAATAATGAACTAACAGAGGAATAAAGAAAGTAAGCTCATTTACAGTTGTCACAAAAAAAATAAAATACCTAGGGAACAATTTAACCAAGGAGGTGAAAGACCTCTATAATGAGAACAGGGTGAGAATTACAAACCACTTCTGGAAGAAATTAAAGAAGACACAAAAAGATGGAAAGATATTCCATGCTCTTGGATTGGAAGAATTAACATTGTGAAAATGTCTATACTACCCAAAGTGATCTACAGATTCAATGCAATCCCTATCAAAATACCAATGACATTCTTTACAGAAATGGAAAAAACAATCTTACTTTTCATATGGAACAACAAAAGACCATGAATAGCCAAAGCAATCCTGAGCAAAAAAATTAAGCTGGAGGCATAACACTACCTGACTTCAAACTATACTACAAAGCCATTGTAACCAAAACAGCATAGTACTGGTATAAAAACAGACATTCAGACCAGTGGAGTAGAATTGAGAAGCCAGAAATTACCCCTCAGGCTTATAGCCGTCTCATATTGGACAAAGGCAACAAAAATCTACATTGGGGAAAAGACAGCAAAAGAAAAAGTAAACAAATGAGACTATATCAAACTGAAAAGCTTCTGCATAGCAAAGGAAACAATCAGTAGAGTGAAATGAAAACCTACAGAGTGGAAGAAAATTTTTGCTAACTATGCATCTGACAAGATGCATCTTACTATGCATCTGTATATATCCATAATATACAAGAAACTCAAGCAATTACACAGTAAAAAAACAAACAATCTAATCAAAAAATGGGCAAAGGATCTGAATAGACATTTTTCAAAGGAAGACATACAAATGGCCAACAGGTACATGAAAAGATGTTCAACATCACTAGTCATCAGGAAAATGCAAATTAAAACTACATTGAGGGGCCGGCCCGGTGGCGCACTGGATAGTGCGCCACTTGGGAAGCGCGGCGGCGCTCCCGTCCGAGGGTTCGGATCCCACATACAGACCGGTTCCCGCTCACTGGCTGAGCGAGGCGCGGGAGCAACACCGAGGCTTGCGATCCCGTTGCCGGTCCCCGGTCCGGTACGGGGGCAACACTGAGGGTTGCGATCCGTTGCCGGACACGGAAAAAAGACAAAAGACAAAAAAAAAAAAAAAAAACTACATTGAGATACCACCTCACCCCATCTAGACTGGCTGTAATCAAAAAGACAGTGAATAACTAATGCTGGTGAGGGAGTGGAGAGAAGGGAACACTCCTACACTGTTGGTGGGACTGTAAATTAGTATAACCACTAAGGAAAACAGTATGGAGGTTTCTCAAACAACTACAGATAGATCTCCTATACAATCTAGCAATCCCACTTCTGGGTATATACCCAGAGGAATGGAAATCATCATGTCGAAGGGATACCTGCACTCCCATGTTCATTGCAGCTCTGTTTGCAATAGCCAAGATATGGAACCAATCTAAATATCCATCAATGGATGATTGGATAAGGAAAGTGTGGTATATATACACCATGAAATACTACTCTGCCATAAAAAAAGAATGAAATACTCCCATTCGCAATAACATGGATGAACCTGGAGAAACTTATGTTGAGTGAAATAAGCAAAGCACAGAGGGATAAATACTGCATGTGCTCACTCACATGTGGGAGCTAAGAGAGAAAGAAGGAAGGAAAGTAAGACCACAGTAGTCATTGGACTTGCAGAGGGAGAGAACATTCCTTGGACTACAAAGCGGAGTGGGGGGAGGGGAGGGGGGAGTGGAGAGAGGTTGGGGTTAATTGGGTGGGGGACATGGAGTACAAATGCAATTTGTGGTAATGGATATGCTGCCAGTATGAATTTGGCCCCCACATCTTGGGCACAAGGGGTGACAATCAGCTTTGTATCTCATGAATATTCATAAACAATAAAATTAAAAAAGAACATTTTCATAACCCCAGAAAGAAACTCTGTAGCCTTTTGCTATTAGCTCCTTTGGGGAAGTTTTTTATAAAGACCTATTGGTCGTAAACTAAAAGTTTCATTTGTCTACAAATGTCTATTTCCCGCTATTCTCAAATGACAATTAAAATGGATATATGCTTCTACATTTGGGAGTTATTTCTCTCAAAACTTTGAAAATATTATTTCCACTGGCTTCTGTCTTCTGCTTTTACTGTTTAAAACCCAGCTACTCAATCTATGTTATTCTTTATGGAAAATGTACCTTTTCTTGCCGGCAACTTTATTTTATTTTATTTTAATCTTTATTTTTTTCAATGTACATATTTGTTTGTTATTTCAAAACATGTGTACATTGTGTAATGATCTAATCAGAATGTCATTGGCTACTTTTAAGACCTTCTCTGGGTCTTTGGAGTTCTGCTACTTTTGCCAATATGTCTAAGTGTGGGTGTCTATTTATCTTGGTTTGTATAATAAATTATTAAAATAATCAAAAAATTATTTCCGTCCTTGCATTCATATCCTTGCAATATGATATTGCACAACAGCCCTTCTAGAGTTGGTATCTATTTCTTTGCCCCTTGACTCTGGATTTGGCCACATTGTTTACTTTGGGCAATAAAACATTAGCGAATGTGACCAAGCAAACAGAGACTTGAAAAGCACTAGTACACTAGGGCTGGCTCTCTTTTTATACTTGGAATCCCAACGCTGCCATTTGAATGAGCCTGAGCTAGGCCGCTGAAGAATAAGAGACAAGTTAGAGGAGAACTGAGGAACACCAGTCAATAGCCAGCCTATAATCAGAGTTGTGAAGAGGCCATCTTACGTCATCCTGACATCTGCTGGTGTGCAGCTGGCTACAGACACATGAGAGAGCCCAGCAGGTATCAGCTTAGCCAGACCAGACCAGAAAAATCATCCAATCAACACAAAGATTGTGAGTTAAATGAAATGGCTGTTCTTTAAGCTTCTAAGCTTTCTAAGTGACTTGTTAGACAATAACAGGTAACATGCACTTTTATTTCATTGTGCTTCCTATAATAAGAATTAATCTCTCTTATTAATTTTAGAAAATTCTTAGCCATTATGGTTCTAATAGTGTCTCTTACCTTTTTCTCTCTATTATTCCCTGGGACTTTCAAATACATATGCATATATTATATACATATTCTCTATCTTGTTGAATTTTCAAATATATGTGTATATATTATATATATATACACACACACACACATACATACATATTAAACAGATATAGAATTTTTTTTCATGTACATGCATCTTTTATACATTTTAACCTCTCTCTTATTATCTTCTCTCTATCCCTGCTCTACTATTAGGGTAATTACTTTAACAATATTTTCCATCTCACAAATGCTCTCCCCACCTGTGTCTAATCTACTCTTTAACAGGTTCACTGGGATTCTTTTCACCTCAATGACTGTATTTTTCATTTACGGAAGTGACTTTTAGTTCAAATATCCCTGGTCATATTTATCAAGTCTGTTCGTCATACATTCTTTAATTTATTATTTTGATTCTTTAAACATTTTAAACATCGGGATTTTTTAAAAAATTCTTTACCTGCTAATTCCAATTTCTGCATTCCTTTGAGGGCTAACTGAGCAGTTTGTTGTTTCTTCCCACTGTAACTCATGATGGCTTAAAAGGTCATATTTTCATGGACTAATCTGTGGGCATATTGTGAGGTCTACATTGAAGTGACTTTCTCCAAAGATAATCTGAATTTTCTTCATCAGGAATCCCAAGGTACCCAACCCAGGACCATTTTAAGATAGTGTATTGCTTCATGGGTAAAGTTAATCTAGGTTTCAAGCCCACATGATGGCAGGGCTGTGGTTCAAATTCTCAGAAAAGTATTATTTGTTCTTATCTGGAGATGAGATGAAGACAGACTAGTTAGTAGATTGCCTCCCTCTGCAGAGAGTAGACTTTTTCTGACTATCCTTTTACTGGAGGTGTAGTCTTTTAGGTCCAAGCTTTATTTCAGAAATTTCCATTCCAACTCCCATTCATGAATGGGACCTAAGTCATCCCTCCCACCCCTCACAGACTGTTGAAATTTAAGGCTCTAACTGGAATCTTCATACATTGCTGGTTGGAATATAAAATGGCACAGCCACTTTGGAACATAGTTTGACAAGTTTTTTATGAAGTTAAACTTATACTTAATATACAACCCAGCAATCTCATACCTACATATTTACCCAAGTGAAATGAAAACTTTTGTTCACATAAAAACCTATCTGCAAATGTTTACAATGGTTTTGTTCATAATTTCCCAAAACTGGAAACAACCCCCATGTCCAACAACTGAGAAATGGATAAGCAAACTGTGGTACATTCATACAGTAGAATTGGAATACTACTCAGCAGTAGAAAACAATGAACCACTGATATACACAACAACATGGGTGAATCTCAGCATATATACATACATACATAAATGATTACATTTATATAACATTCTGGAAAAGGCAAAACTGTAAGGTCAGAAAACAGATCAGTAGCTGTTGGAGGCTTAGGGTGAGAAGGGTTGAAGACAAGGGGACTCAGGGGAATTTTTGAAGGTGAAGGCATGGTTCTTTATCTTGACTACGATGATGGTCGTAAGGCTGTATAGTCTTACACTCAAAATTGTACATTTAAAGGGTAAATTGTACTGCCTGAACGTTAGACTTTAATTTTTAAAAAAGGAAAAGGAAAAAACTTAAGGCTCTAAGTTCTTGGTATTGGCAGACACCCCTCTGGCTTTCTCTTCCCTCCATATATTCGGTCCCTAAGGATATCCCTTCTTGAAAGTGCAATAATGGATTTTAGAAGGTTTTTGTTACGTTTTGTCTAGCATTTACAGGTACTTTGAAGCAGGAGGATTTTTAGAATATCTAGTCAGCCAGATTGCCAGAAGGAAAAGTCTGCCATTCTTTTAAAGAACAAGACTATCTTAAAATTTCATGATGTTTTAAGTTTTTCAATCCGTTTTATCACTGTATCTTCATGTTTCTATGAAGTACAGTAACACAGTTATTTTATCTTTTTTTTCATAGACAAGAAAACCAAGACTCAAGGAAGCTGAGATTCATTTCTACTGTATATTTAGATATCTACTCCAAACTGCATTAACGTATAATCTGAGAGTGAAAACCAAGTTAAAGATTATCTTAAATATCTCAGAATTAGGAGATCAATGAGACACATTTTGAAGATCATTTATACTCTGGATTACGTATATGTGGCAGCAGAGAGAGCTGTATAACTTTGGCACAAGTCACTTAACTTTCTGCCTAGTTCCAAAGCACCTCCTTCATAGAACTTTTGTGACAATTAAATGAGTCAATTCATGTCAAGCCTATAGAAAAACATGTCACACAGTAAGGGCTTAATAAGCATTAGTTGTTACTATTATGCCATGCCCTTCCCACTAATATAATTATATACACATCTCCAACACTATGAAAAATTGAGTGCTGCCTATATATATAAACAAGAAAGTTAGTGCTTACTTTGAATAAGCCATGTTTTTGGTTGCGCTGGCCAAGCCATAAGTTGCTTCCTGGAGGAAGGTTGGTCTCCGGAGGGTCTATCACACGCTCATAAATCCTGCAGAGGCAAAGAACACAGCCACTAATAGAAAGTTTCAAAGCAGAACCAAAAGGTACACATGCTGTCTATTCACATCATTTGCTGCTAGTGTGGAGAGATGGAGCCAGTACGTGGCACACCTTAAATGACAAGTAACATGAATGTAAAGATCTGTTTCTTGACAAAAATTCAACACATTATCTAGGCCTCTCCTGCTCTTCTATCATCTCCCTTTTGGCAGGGAAAGAAGAAAGAGGGTAAAGTATTTTATTATCTATTCTGAGCAGTGAACTTTGCACTATGAAGAAAGTGGTTTTGTCCACATGTTACAGGGGAGAAAGCTGAGGTTCAGAGAACATAAACAAGTCAACCAAGTGAAGACATCAGGGAGAATCAGAGTGAGTATAAGAACCCTCATCTGCCTGGCTCCAAAGCCCATGCACTCTCCCTTGTACCCTCCTACTCTCTGGCTTTGGTTTATTTAGCTGCTACTCATTTCTACAGTAACCTGAGAGAACCCTTGGAACAAGTGGGTAACAGCTGCCCAGTTGACAATGTGCTTCATCTACAAAATCAAGTAACTGAAATCATCATCCAATTAACAAATAATTATTGGGCCCTTTTTATGATCCAAGCTCCACACCAAGCTACAGGAAAAAGAGCAATAAACCAGACACACAGCGTCCTGCCCTCATGGATAGAATTAGGTACATGAAGAAAATCTTCATCTGATACATAAAGCCATATAACCAACACAGAAGAAGCCACAGTGCAAAGATCTCTGAAAGTTCCTTCAGAGCCTATAAAATAATTGAATGTCTCAATGATTCAGCCCTTCCAAGGTGCAGTTAGTCACAAGTCTTTTTATTTGTGCCCCCTTCTGAAATAGCTCCTGCAACCAACAGCTGATCACAAGCCCCACCTCACCTCCGGCAAGTACCTGTCAGCACCTGATGCTCAGAAGATTCTTGGTGGGGTGAGATAGAGTGATCTGTAAATTTCAATTCCTCATGAGAGCTCGTCATTTCTTGCTCTCCTCAGTCCTCGTTCAGAGCAGCTGCCGAGGAGTCACTCTTCAGGCGTGTCCAGAGGTCTGGACAACTAATCAGTCCTCCCTGCTGTGATGGAGCTGACTGCTTCCTGCCAGAGGGCGATTTGTTCCTCCGGTGGCTCTCACAAGGAAAGTGAGGAAGAACTGAAAGACTGTCCAGTTGTGTCAAGGAAAGTGAAAGACTCTGAGACTGTTGCAGTTGGGAGCTATCATGCTCCAGCCTTATATCTAAGCTGCATAGTCCATTATGCTACTACTATTCCCCACTGGAAACCCTCCATTTCCCAACAATACATGCAAGGTATTCAGCTGACAAATCTCTAAATACGTCAGGTCTTTCTCTATTAATTATCTTTTCATTATAAGTGGAGGCTCAAAACACAAGCAAGGAAAAGTAAATTTCCCTAAAAGACACATGATGTGTTTTCTTCACAGAAATCCAACCTTTTTGTATGTTAAAATGAACCATTTTAGATGGAACAATTTGTCAAAACTGCTTTAATACAAGAACCTGCTGTATACTTCTTTTATAAAAGGTTTTTTTTCCCTAATATTAGTGGAAAAACTAGAAGCAAGCTAAATTTACAGCAAAAGAGAAATGTATATGCTATAGTTGGTCAGCTTGAAAGAATTTACTATAGTCGTTAAGAGTGATAAATATGCAGGTTATGAAACATGGTGAAGTATATACAAAATAATTTCTAATGAAGAAAGTGGAATGCAAAATTATTTATGCACCATCAAAGTCATGATGCAAAAATTATGTTCAATGTTGGTAAATATCAGAAGAGGCCAGAGAGAAATGGAAATCACTGTATTTAGGTAAAGAGGCAGAAGCATAATTTTCTATAACATTGCTTTACTAAGAAATTGAAAGTGTCGTCAAGCCATTTACCTTAACCTTCATTTAAAAACATTTGCCTCTGTCAAAGTGAGATGAGCTTTCAATTCAAGAGCATTCATTTTGGGTATTAGATTTGCTAGAATGTTAGCTCCAATGAGCACAGTAGGCCTTTAATCAATGTTTATTAATACATGAATGAATGAAGAAAGGAACAATCAAAAACATCCACTTCCTGTCCTATCTTATCTTCCACAAGCATAACAGCTCCTTGTGCCTTAGAAATAGTTGAGGATGCAAACATCTGAGGCCCATCACCATCAGTTAAGCCAGGGTAGTCCACAGCACATATGTCAAGTGACATTCTGATTTCCTATGTCACACAGCCCCAACCAGGAGGACTCCTCCTGATGCCAAGGGAAGTCTGCTGGATGCTGCCATCTGGAAAGCACTGCAAACTCCTTCCAAGATGCAGTCCTCACCAGGGAATTCCATGCAGCAGGCAGAAGCAACAAGATGCATACATACATACCAACATAAAGACAGTTTAAAAACATTGTGTTAAAAAAAAAAAAAACCCACACAGATGAAATCTACTCCTGAGGAAACATCAGACTAATCCAACTTGAAGGACATTCCACAAAAGAGCTGCTTGTGCTCTTTAAAATGTCAATGCCATGGAAAATAAGAATTGCTGAAGAACAGTTGCAGATTAAAAGAGATCAAAGAAACATAAACTTAAGTGTGAAATGAGATCTTGGATTAGATCCTTGGGCAGGAAAAAATCCCATAAAGAACATTATTGGGAATATTGGTGAAAACTGAATAAAATCTGTATTTTATGTAATAGTATTGTATTGATGCTCAATTTCCTGATTTTGATAATTGGGCCATGTATATTCAAGTGGCTGTCTTGTTCTTAGGAAATAGGAACTAAAATATTTAGGGGCAGAAGATTATGATGTTTGCAACTAACAAAGGGTTCAAAATGATAATAATGTGTTTATGTATAAGTACACACATATATAAATACACACACATTATTATTTATGCAAAAAAGCAGAATCTGGGTGAAGAGTACATGATTATTGTTTAGACTATCATTATAATTTTTCTGGGAGATTAAAATTATTCTAAAATAAAAAAGTTTAAAAATAAATTTAAAAAACAGAAAGGTCTATAATGGATGTAAACTAAAAATATACACATGCAAAACCATATTATCTATTAGTTAAGGATACAGATAGTGTTTTCCTATCACTAGCCTAGCAAGAATGGTGAGGCAGAAACAAGTGAATGAATGAGTGAAAGGAACAAAACATGAAAGAGGTACTGCACAGACTATTGCTGATAAGATATCATAAACTAAGAAATAGGGTTTTCGGGCCGGCCCGGTGGCGCACTGCTACAGTGCGCCGCTTGGGAGCACAGCGACGCTCCCGCCCAGGGTTCGGATCCCACATACAGACCGGCTGCTCACTGGCTGAGCGAGGTGCGGGCGCAGCACCGAGGGTTGCGGTCCTGTTGCCAGTAATGAAAAAAGACAAAAAGGAAAAAAAAAAAAGAAATAGGGTTTTCGGGCCGGCCCGGTGGCGCACTGCTACAGTGCGCCGCTTGGGAGCACAGCGACGCTCCCGCCCAGGGTTCGGATCCCACATACAGACCGGCTGCTCACTGGCTGAGCGAGGTGCGGGCGCAGCACCGAGGGTTGCGGTCCTGTTGCCAGTAATGAAAAAAGACAAAAAGGAAAAAAAAAAAAGAAATAGGGTTTTCACATTCCTACATGTACCTCTCTAAAAGAGGAGATATGCTGTTTACATGCCAGATAAACACAGTTAGAATTTTTGCTAAAGGGCTGCTGATCCCTCAGGTACAGACTGGGTGGACTGGCTCATATAAACATCCAGGTAAGGCACAAATATCTGTCACATAAATCTGGTATCGCCCAAATCAAGTGAAACGAAAGTCAAAGCTAATATAGCGAGTTCCTTTCCTTGCTCTCCAGTGTGGTGAGGAAATGGAACCTTCTGATACGCACAGTATTCTGGCTTCTTTCCTATCAGCAAATACCTGTCTGCCTACAATGTAAGTTACACAGTGCTGGCTACAGAGATCCACACAGGCAAATTTAAAATGGCCAAGTCCTTGTCCTCGGGTCCAGTACCTGAGACAGAGAACATGCACACACACACCTTATAATTCAATTCACTAAATGTAATCCTGCATGGAAGCAAAGGGAAAAAAAACACAATTCTACCTGCTATAATCAGAGAAGACTTTTCAAAGAAGGATACACTACAGCTGAGTTTTGAATGAAACATAAAGTGGACGTGTCGTGGCAGATGTAATAGCCAGCACTTATACAGCACTTTGTGTGCCAAACGTTGTACTGAAGGCTTTCAACATATTAATTCAATAAATCCTCACACCACCACCATCAGCTGGGTGTTCTTGGCTCCACAAGATTAAATGACTTGTCCAAGTTAAACAGGTTGTGAGTAACAGAGCTGGGATTTCAACCCAGACTCCCCAATCTGTACTACTGACCACCTTGCTATATCACCCCTCTAAACGAGCACAGAAAGGCACAAAAACCCATCCAAGCTATTATTTCTCAAACAATTAAAATACAGGAAAACAGAAACAAAAAATGCTTTCAAAGAAAATAACTAAATAGATGTTCAGTCTTCCTTGGATGATAAAGAAAGTACTTCAAGATTTAGTAGAATTTTCAATCAGTTCTGAACAGGAGAGGATATGATTTGTATGTCCTGCTATGTCCTCACACACAGGTATCTTTTTTTTTCTTAATATAACAATGAGAAATCATAACTCATTCAAACGAATTAAAATTTCTAACAATCTACTCATTAGGAAGAAAAAGGGGGGAATAGGTTCATGCACCAAACCGTGTGGCCAAGACTGGTTATGTCTCCCAAACCCACTTTCTTTTCCTCCTGGACTCAAAGCTACAATCCATTTCCCAGTCTCCACTGAAGTTGGGCCATGGAATCTGAGTGGAAGTGATGGGCCCCACTTCTAGGCCTGCCCACCTCCAAAAAGCACCTCCCTCAAGCATCTTCCACAGTGTCTTTTTCTCTTTCTCCCCTTCAGCTGAGTGCTAGAAAGTGGACAGAGCCATAAGTCAGAGAATCCTGGATCCCTAAATGATGACATGGAAGGCCATCTATTTGTTGACTAGACACATCCAACTGGTCTCTACATGAGCAAGAAATAAAATTCTGTGATGTTAAGCCATTGAGATAGAGAGGATGTTCTAATTTTGGCTAACACTACTTACCATAACAAATATACCCCACTGAAAAATAAAAAGGTAACTGTTGGATTTTTCATTCCTACAAAGCCAAGTGGTATCTAGGACAGTGTGGTACAGCAGAGAAAACATGAATTTGGGATTAAATGGATTTGGGTTCATATTCTAGTTCTGCATTCTACTAGCTATATGACTTTAATCAAGTTATCTAAGTTTTCTGTGCCTCATTTTCCCCATTTAAAAGATGGGGATGTTACTGCTGACTGTATGGGCTGTAGTGAGGAGAACACAAAATACAATTAATGCCCTTGGCACCTAGTAGGTACTGACATTCTGTAAAACTCACAGATGCCCATGAATAAAGAGCTACACAGATCACATAACCCATTCCAGCCCATTTGCCGTGACTCCCACCAAATGAGTCCATTGAGATAGGATTATCAATATCTTATATACCTGCTTATGCTCTGGGATACAGTTTAAAGAACATCACTGTCATACAGAGTATATTTAAGGGATAAGATTTCAATGTGAAAATGCAAAAACATAGTTCTATTTTGTTGTGTTTCCACAACTTTGAGAATTTAGGAGTCCTAGGTTTCATTTCACCTTCTATAAATTTAAAAGCTAGAACAGATGCTGTCAGAACAGTAGCACCACCCAGCAGCTGGGATTCTTTCTCTCTCCTATTTGTCTTCTCTCCTGCCTTTTTTTTCCTCCAGACATTTGGAGTGGACTTAATCTTAAACTTCTGGAGTTCAAGACGTTATAAAAAATGCTAAGTAAACAATCTGTACATGTAAAAGGCCAATGACTTCTACTTACTCTGATTAGGGAAACTGTTCAATTCAGCTGCCCGTAACTTTCAGTACAGATTTTCAAGATAAACATCCAAAAAGAGAATTCTGAGAAGATGGTGGACTAGAGGTGCCCGGGGCACATTCCTCCCACAGAAGAAGATTGAAACGGGCTCACTGCCAATGCTGCCGCAGTTGCCAGAGCCATTTTCTGATCCCAGAACCATGGCCTGTTGCAGAGCAGCTCCCCATAGAGCAACTAGACCTGTGGGTGGTCCATAGCTGCAACCACAGACTCTGCTGGTGTGAGAGAAGTGGCTGCACCACCACCACCACAGCCACTGCTGTGAGTTGACCACGCTGCCACCAAGGACTCCATAGACATAACGGAGTCAGCTGCAGCCAGTGGCACTGCTGCCACCACCACAAGGTAACCTGCCTATCACCAAGGACACAGCAGATGCTAGGGAGGCAGCTTCAGCTGCCATCACTACTGCTGCTGCTGCCACCATGAGATAACCTCACTGCTGCTGCAGATAATGCAGGCACGAGGGAGGCTGTTGCAGCCACCAGGGCCACTGATACTACCACAAAATAATCCCACTGCCACTAAGGACACAGCAGATGCTAGGGAGGCAGTTGCAGCCAACACCACTGCCACCCCCACAAAGTAACCCCACTGCTGCTGCAGCTACTGCAGATGTGAGGGAGGCAGTTGCAGTTTCCAACACTGCTAGCACTGCAGCAAGTTAACCATGCTGCTGCTGTGGACACCATAAATGCACAGGCCACCACTGCCAACACCCCAGCCAAGTGGGTGGCTGTTGCAACTGCCACTACTACAGTTGCTAGCACCAACAGTGCCACCAGGCAGCCACCATTGTCATGCAAGCAGCCACTGGAGCCACCACTGCCACATAGGCAGCCTGTCAAAACTACTGCGACAGCCACCACCTCCACAAGGGTTTCATGGTATCACATCAGCATCCACAGCAGCCACTGCTGCTGTGCAGGCAGATCACCAACCTCTCAACTGCATTGACACAAGAAGGGTCACCACCAGAGTCCAGGGAAGAAGAGTAATAGAAGAATCAACTGCTCTATCAAATGAACAGAAATCAACATAGAGATACTAGAAATACAATAAAATAAGAAAATATGAGTCCATCACAGGAATACAATACTCTCAAATACCCCATAGAGCAGGAAACCCTTGAAATCACTGAAAAGAAATGCCAAGAAAAACTTTTAAGGAAACTCAATAAGATGTAAGAAGATGCAGTTAAACAACAAAATGAACTGAACAAAACTATCCAGGATATGAAGGAGGAAATTTAAAAAGCGACTAATACTTTAAAAAATAATGTATCAGAACTCATGGAACTGAAGGAGCCATTTAATGAAATAAAAATGACAACTGAGAGCTTAAGCACCGGGTTAGAGGAAGCAGAAGAAAGAATTTCTGATCTTGAAGACAGTCTCTTTGAAATAACTCAGGCAGACAAAAAAAGAATTTCAAAAAATGAAAAAAATCTAAGAGAGATAGAAGATAATCTTAAGCACATAAACATCTGAATCCTGGGAGTTCCTGAAGGGGAGGAGAAAGGAAAAGGCATTGAAAACATATTCAATGGAATAATAGCAGAAAATTTCCAAGGTATAGGAAGAGACATGGACCTTCATATTCAGGAGGCTCAAAGATGCCCAAATAGATTCAATCCAAAAAGATCCTCCCTGAGACACATTATAGCCAAACTGGCAAAACTCAAAGACAAAGAGAGAATCCTAAGAAAAGCAAGACAAAAGCATCAAGTCACCTATAAGGTAGTCCTGATCAGACTAACAGCAGACTTCTCAAGAGAAACTATACACATCAGAAGAGAATGAAATGATATATTCAAAATAATAAGACAAAAAAAAATTGGCCAGTCAAGAATAAAATACCCAGCAAGGCCATCCTTCAAAAATGAATGGAAAATAGTATATTTCCCAGACAAGCAAAAAATACAGGAATTCACCACCACATGACCAGCCCTATGATAAACCCTCAAGGGAGTCATATATCTGCAATCCAAAAAATGATAGTCACTACCATGAATACACAAAAAAAAACAAAACCCACTGGTAGAACAAAAATGTAAACAAGAAAGAGAAAGATACTGTATTGTACCACCTCCAAAAACCAATAAGCACAGAAGGCAAACAATAAAAGGGAAAGAAAGAAACAGAAGATCTTTAAAACATCCAAATAAAAACTGATAAAATGCCAGGAGTAAGATAATACCTTTCAGTAACAACCCTAAGTGTAAATGATTAAATTATCCAATCAAAAGACAGAAACTGGCTGATTGGATTAAAAAGCTAGACCCAAGTATATGCTGTCTACAAGAGACTCACCTCACCTGTAAAGACACACACAGATTGAAAGTGAAGTGATGGAAAAAGGTAAACCATGAAAAATGTAAATCAAAAATGAGCAGAAGTAGCTGTTCTTATATTGGATAAAATAGACTTTAAAAAAAAAACTATAAAAAGAGACTAAGAAGGCCACTATTTAATGAGAAAAGGATCTATCCAACAAGAAGACATACAATTACAAATATATATGCACCCAACATTGAAGAACCCAGCTATATAAAGCAAACACTATTCGACCTAAAGAAAGAGATAGATCCCAACACAATAGTAGTGGGGGGGCTTGAACAACCTTCTCTCAAATTTGGACAGATCATCTAGACAACAAATCAACAGAGAAACACAGAATTTAAATTACACTTTAGACCAATTGTACTTACAGATATCTACAGAACATTTCATCCAACAACCACAGAATCTACATTCTCATCAGCACGTGGAACATTCTCCAAGATAAACCACATGTTAGGTCACAAATCAAGTTTCAACAAATTTTTTAAAATTGATATCATTTCAAGCACATTTTCAGACCACAATGGATTAAAACTAGAAATCAATAGCAAGTAAAATTCTGGGAACTCTACAAACACATGGAAACTAAATAACATGCTCCTGAATGACCTATGGGTCCAAGAAGAAATTAAACAGGAAATAAAAAAATTTCTTGAAACTAATGAAAATAAAGACACATCATTCCAAACCCTGTGGGATACTGCAAATACTGTACTAAAAGGGAAGTTTATTGCAATAAAAATCAGTAGCTTTTTTATACTTGTATAACAAACTAGCAGAAAAAGAAATTTAAAAAACCCATTTACAATAGTCACCAAAAAAAAAAAAAAATACCTAAGAATCAATTTAACAAAGAGTTAAAAGATCTCTACAATGAGAACTACAAATCACTGCCAAAAGAACTTAAAGAAGACACAAAAAGATGGAAAGACATTTCATGCTCTTGGTTTTGAAGAATTAACATTGTAAAAATGTCCATACTACTCAAAGCGATATACAGATTCAATGCAATCATCATCAAAATACCAATGACATTCTTCACAGAAATAGAAAAAAACAATCCTAACACTCATATGGAACAACAAATCACCCTGAATAGTCAAAGCAATTCTTAGCAAAACAAATAAAGCCAAAAGCATTACACTGCCTGACTTCAAATTATACTACAAAGCTATAATAACCAAAACAGCATGGTCCTGGCATAAAAACAGATACTCAGATCAATGGAACAGAATAGAGAACCCAGAAATCAACCCACATACTTACAGCCAACTCATACTTAAAAAGGGCAACAGCAGCATACATTGGGGAAAAGACAGACTCTTCAAGGAAAACTGGACATCCCCATGTAAAAGAATGAAACTAGACTTGCACCACTTGCCATATTCCAGAATCAATTCAAAATGGGTTAAAGACTTAAGTATAAGACCTGAAAGTATAAAACTACTAAAAGAAAACATATGGAAAATACTTTAGGAAGTAGGATGAGCTAAGACTTCATGAACAAGACCCCAAAAGTATGGGCAACAAAAGGCAAAATAAACAAGCAGGATTATATCAAACTAAAAACTTTCTGCACAGCGAAAGAAACAGTTAACAAAGAGAAAAGACAATCTACAGAGTGGGAGAAAATATTCACAAATTATGCATCCAACGAGGGATTAATATCCAGAATATACAAGTTTACTCAGCTTAACAGTAAAACAACAAGTATCTCTATTAAAAAAAATGGGAAAGGGAGATGAATAGGCATTTCTCAAAGGAAGATAAACAAATGGCCAACAGGCACATGAAAAAATGCTCAACATCACTAACCATCAGTGAAATACAAATCAAAACCACATTGAGATATCATCTCATGCCAGTTTAACAGGCCAGTATCAAAAAGACAGGATAACAAATGCTGGCGAGGGTGTGGAGAAAGGGGAACCAACCTACACTGTTGGAAGGACTGTAAATTACTGCAGCCATTATGGAAAATGGTATGGAGGTTCCTTAAACAACTACAGATAGATCTACCCTATGATTCAGCAATTCCACTGTTGATGTATACCCAAAGAAATAGAAATCATCATGTTGAAGGGATACCTGCATTCCCATGTTTATCACAGCTCTATTTACAATAGACAAGAGTTGGAACCAGCTAAACAGCCATCGTCGGACAACTGGATAAGGAAAATGTGTTATATTTACACAATGTAATAGTACTCTGCCGTAAAAAAAGAATTAAGTACTGCCATTTGCAGCAACATGGATGAATTCAGAGAAAATTATGTTAAATGGAATAAACCAGGCACAGAAAGAAAAATGCCTCATCTCACTCATAAGCAGGAGCTAAAAATATATATATATATATATGTATATATATATATATAAAGAAGAAAGAAGAAGGAAGGAAGGAAGGAAGGAAGGAAGGAAGGAAGGAAGGAAGGAAGGAAGGAATCACAAGAACACGTTGAACTTTCAAAAGGGTAGAACAGAACTGGGGTGTCAGAGGTGTGAAAGGGGGAGAGGAAGGGGGAGGAAGGGAGGAATCGGTAAAGGGCCACAAAAAATGATTACATTGTATAATGTTGAATATAGTAATTGTCCTGATTTCAGTATCACATATTGCACACAGGTAATGAGATTCAACTCTGTATCACACAGATATGTACAATCATCGGTTTCAATAAAAAAAAAATCCCACAAAAAGTCTAACAGAGAGATATTGAGACAAAATTTCTCAGTAAATAAAGACATTACTGATCACAGCTATGAATTTGAGTATTTTAACACATATGTTCAGGTGCTTGCTTTGGGGCATGTAAGGAGTTAAAAGTTAAAGAAAATGTTTAAAGCTCTCTTCCTCGCTTTGAACTACATTTCAAAGAAATACATTGCTGCAGCATAAAAGATATATTTTCTCCAAAGACCGACACAAATATGTGTGTGTGTGTGTGTTATGAATTAAATCTTGCATTTGGAGTTATATCAATTAACTTTTATTATGTAACTGAAATAGCAATCATTTAAAATAAAATGTTTTCTGTCTTCTGTTTTTATGGCAACAAATTATTCAAAATAGGATTGATAGCAATTTTTTTCTGCTCCTTGTATTCTCACTCACATTCTTGGAATTGGCAACAAGGCTGATTTATTTTAAGGATATCAGTGTTTTCAAATAAAAATGTCTGTATGTAACTAAAAAAATAAATAAATAAAACAAAAGCTAGAAAAAGTGAATATGTAACAGGAAAAAAACAAAGGAATTAACAGCATTAATTTCTGTTGCTGTTAACCTGATTTCTTGGAGCAAATCGATATATATATCTAGATACTAAACTTCAGATTAAAAACAGAACTTTTGTTGTTTTTTGTATTAAAATGATTTTGCTTTATTATAAAAATAGACTTGCCATTAATTTTAAATTACATCATTTTTCCCTATTTCAGAACTTTTGGACTAAATATATTTTCTATAACATCCTAAAATTGCAATATTTTTGTTATTTTAGTTTTAAAGTGTCATTCTTTAGTTTCTTTTAATTCTTTTTAGCCAAAAATCACAAACTTTTCTATGTAAATTACTCAAAATTTTAAGCAAACATCTTATTTAATTTCTTCTACATTCTACCAAAATGTAATTCTTTGATAATTACAAAAGTTTGATTTTTGTTGAAAGTTCATCACAAACTCACGCAAGATTGGAGACAGGCTTAGAAAAAAGTAAAAGGTAGAAGAAATATTTTATGATTTATTAGATTGTGTTTAGATACACAATCACCTAATCACAAAAAACAAAACAAAACATTTCTGAGCATCAACTATCTTTTCTAAGGGTAAAATCCAAGAGGACACTAATCCTAATACTTTCATCCTATCCAGTATTAGGCACATTTCTGGTCCATTTGAGACTTTTAACTGGATTTAGCCAATTTATAGAAAACGTTTCTGAGAACACGAAAATGTCAGCAGAGAACAGAGTCCCTCATTTTAAGTTCCTATCTCGGACTACCCTTATACATCTTTTATACATACATATCTTTATACATCCTAACTGCCCTATATGTTGGTTCTTTACTGATCTCTGAGACCCTCCCTATTTGGATGACCCATTTCGACACATTCTCCATTTCCTCAGTGTGTGACACCATACCCTCCCACTACCCACCCGGGGTCTCTAAGATTCTGGCCCTGGCTGGGCCTGCCTTCCCAGACCTTCCTGCCAAAGGAAGAATTGGGCTTTCCTGAAATTCCTGGTTCCAGAACTTCCACCCTCACGTTGTGCCTGCACTTCCTGACTGCTACCGCCACCGCTTATCTGCTGGGTCTGGCAGAAATGGAACCCTCACCGCAGCATGCCTGCACCTGCTCAATTGTCTTCTGCAATGACAGGACCTCCCTGACCATCCTTTATAAAGTGGCTCCTAACCACCTTGTCACTCTCCATCACTTAGCTGGTTTTGCCCTTAACAAAGCTAATGACTCTCCAAAATTAGCTCTTTGCTGATTGACTGTTTCCTCCCACCACACTGTAAGCACCTTGAGAGCAGGGACCTTGTCTGTCTTTTTCAAGTTAGCATTTCTGGTGTCTGAAAGAGTGCCTACCTAAAGTAGGTACCTACTCCATATATACAGTGAATGAATGAATGAATGAATGAATGAATGAATGAATGAATGAATGAATGAATGCAAGCTCCCTGGAACTATCTTCAGAATAGGAATACTGAAGTCAATTAGTTATAAAAACTTTACTATGATAAAACTTTATAATGAGCTATTTGCAAAACTGAAAAATTCTCAGTTTTTCACCGAAGAAAGAGACAGGGATAGCATATTAGAATCTATCAGGGAGACAACTCACTAACAGGAAAGCCAGATACATGTATTTCAGAAAGAGCAGGAAATACAGTCAACAACTTGAATGCTAATTAGATCAAGTGCAATCCTTTGGATAAACACATGACTTACTGCTTAAGTTGACTGCATTATAATCAGCCCAAATTTACCACATTCCCATAGGCTATCTGATGCAAATAATGCACTTACTCTACAACCATCTAAAATCTACCCTTTCTTTTAGCTGAAGAAAACCCAGTTCTCACTTAGACATGTTTCTGAGGCTTCGTGCTTACTTCAGCCATTAAACAAGGTGCAGCCTATTAAACTGTATTGGGAGAATGATGGGAATTTTGCATGCCATTAGTATCTATAAATATTTTAAAGTGTAAGTATTTCATTTCTAATACAATGCCATGCAAAATTAAGCATCCAGTCAAGCATAAAATCTGCTTGAGAAGAATGAACAACACTAACAGTAACTGACACCCTACACTCCTTGTGAAAGTCACTTACTTTAGGGCTTTTCTTCACAAGGCATGGCCTCTCTTTATTCACAACTTTGGTTAAGAATACCCTCGCCACCAAGTGTCCTGTCTGCTTAAAAGACCAGTCAATATTCCATGAAGAATTCGATTTTCCCGTTAACAGATAAAACCCTCAGAGCTCAACACAAAGCAATGTGGTGGTTCAACAACACAACTTATGAAGGAATATTGGATTTTTATTTACCTGGACGAAGAAAGGCCTCTGAAGGGACGCCACAGTCTCTTCCCCAATTATATAGAAGAATGAATTTCCAATGAAAATCACGTGAATCAACATGTATTATGCCACTGTTCAATAAGACAATATGAAGTCCAAATGAGACGCTAAATGAAGAGAGTTTATCTTGGGCCTTGGGCTTTGGACTTTGCTAAAAATTGAAAAAAAGCTCGTGCTTTCCCTGGAGAGTAAAGTTGCTGTGACCTTCCTTTGCTAGCTAGAGCCTCAGCCTCACTGCCTTTTAGCTGGCACTAGTGAATATCAAGCTGTTCCTTGGAGAAAGTTTCCTATACAAAACACAAGATAACTCCCATCCCATCTCCCCTCACTAACATCGTGATGGGTGACCTTACACATGAGGCTAAGCCCCTCTTTTGGCCCTATGCTAAAAGGGGCCTACCATACTCTTTCCCCTCTAGATCTCATAGGGCAAATGTAAGAATAACAAAGTTCCTGAACTCCACTAGGAAAACAAAAGACATCTATTTGGCATCATTAGCATTATTCTTGGCACTGACAAGTGTTGAGCATTCAGTCCACGGGTCATCTTGTACTCTACAAAACACTTCCTAAAAGCTTACTCACTATGTCAGGGTGTTTTACCAACTATGTACACTCATGAGCCACTTATTGAATTTCCATGTCAGATTGCCTGGCTGTTATCAATTATTTGCTAACATGGAACACACAGCACATAGAGTTTGTATGAGAAGGACATGAAAGGAATGCCCCAAAGAGGAATTCTGCAATTTCCTCCTACTAGTCCATTTAACATATCCAGATGACACTCAACAAATGACAATATTGAAAAGTGCATCTCTGGCATTATGCAGGAGAAAACTAACAGACTATAATCATGGAGAGGGACTATGGGGATGAATACAGTATATCCCAAACATATAAGGATTGAATCCCAGCTACATTCATGCAGAGCATGGGAGGAAAGACTGCAGCAAAGCTCAGCAGGTTTCCAAACTGTTCTTAGCAGCTGGCTATAGAGTAAATACAAATGCAAACAAAAAAGAGGAGGTAAAGTTGAAATCTGGAGGGAGATGACTTTGGTGAAAATGAGAAGGCAGCAGTGTTCAAATCCTGCAAGAGAGACTTTTGCCAGAGCAGGGTGTGAATACTCACCAAAGAGAGGAGAACATTCTTCTTAAAGAAGATCAAGCATGTATGTGACCTGCTTCACCCACTTAAAAAACACTCAACTCCATGCTTTTTCTTGCCTAGGAACTAAATTTTGCTATCTCCTTTTCTTTTTCTCATCTAGATCTCTACCTATACCAACAGTGCTTTCTCTTCTAAACATATTTTATGTCCCTAATGTGTCTCTCTCGCTACGTCTTCCCAACCTTTACTCCCTGCATAAAGTTCATAATCCAAATATCATCCCAAAATGATTCTGATTGTGGATCAGGGCCAAATAATCAGCTCAGATAAGTCTGTCCTATCTAGCATTTGTATCTGTGATCTGGCAGTATAATAGATGTACTTCTTGAATCTGCAGAAGAATATGAAGTTGGTAGGACAGTTTCAATTATAACAGATTTAGTACAACATCATCATCATAATCTTTTGGATTAAAAGAGATATTAATAGGCAGGAATTAGGGCCAAATAAAATAAGATGAGACTTAACATGGAAAAATGAAAGGATCCATACTTGGGGTAAATATGATTCTCAAAGACAGAGTGTGAGATCTAAGGGTAAACAAAAATAGATATTGGGAAGAAAAAAAACAGTCTTTTTATGAGCCAAATCAAATGATGAAGCATTGGAGGAGCAGAGATGTTCAGTCTGAAGAAGTAAAGATTAAGGGAGGCCATAATTAAGTCTTTAGCTATTTGGAGGTATGTCATGTAGAAGAGGGTTTGGACTTGCTCTGTAGAGTTCAAAGAGGTAAAATGTATACCCATAGGTGGAAGCTAGGAGGAGACATTTTCAGCTCAAGATGGGAAGAATTTTCTAGCAGTCAGAGCTGTGTTCAGAGAGAAGGGGTATCCTTGGGAGGCAGTGAACTGAAAAGTGTTCCAGCAGATGATAGAAGACCACTTGTCAAATACAGTAAACCTCAGTAAAAGTTATAAAAGCTGCCTTTGCATAAGTACCTACTATAGGACATAAGCTTACATACTTTATAATCCTTGCAACATCATCCTAAAAGACAGGCATTGCTATTCTCAATTGGCAGATATTCAGAGAGGTTAAGTGACTTGCCTAATACTACTCAGTAAATGGTAAAGCCTAAATTCAAATTCAGGTGTGAGCTTCTGCCATGTCATACTGACTTACAGTGCCCAATTGATTCTTCTCTTAAAAAGTCAAATATTCAACAGTGGGTAACACAAACAGTGAGAGAGAGAAATATCATTGGACTAGAGTCAGAAAAACTCCATCTGTGTCTTACCTTTATTATTTACACTTTATGACTTGGGGCAAGTAACTGAACCTCTCTGGACCTCAGTTTCTTCATCCATAAACCTTTAATAACAATACCTATCACACAGGTTTTCCACTAACATAAAATAGACCATCTACTCTGTAAAAGTACATTGTAAAGTCTGAAATGCTTTTTACAAATGCAACGTTATTGATGCTATTAATAATCAATGCTTTTATCTTCACAGATTAATCTAAAAGGTATTTTAACTTGAAATATTTTCAGACAGAATACCATAAACTTCATCTAAGCCTCTTGGCTCAACAGGTTAGAGCATAGTACCCAGTGTCAGCTTCAACCCAGGGACAGCAATATGGGGAAAGAGAGGGGAGTATGAACCTACGAAATCACTCCCTTGATGATGCCACCAATGGCACGTTAAGGCCATAGTCATTGGTCCCATCTTTTCCAGGTGTTCAGACAAAATGTGCTACTCATATTCAATTATACCACAAGCTAGCCACCTCCAAAATATTTTCTGATGCTCACAAGTGGGTGATAATTTAGTGCAAACCCATTTTATTATTCACCTACATGAAGTTTTAAATGTTAGGCCCTAGTGATAATAAATCAAAAAAGCCTGCTGCTCATATAAAACACACATTGGTAACCAGGACTCTCAGGGTCGGAAAAGACATTGAAGGTCTTCTGATCCAACCTCCATCTGCTACTTGTATTAACATATCAGCATCCAAAAGCCATCTGTCATGCAGTGAGCATGTGTGACATCCTCATGTAACAGTTTAAAGCTTCCCAGAGCAAATGGATGTCTCCCCAAAGGCCAATGACTGACAATTCCCAAACAACCCATGTGGAATATATCAGGGTCTAGCATCTATGGTAAGAAACAAGTCCTTATACAGCCATGCCACAGACTACACACACACACACACACACACACACACACACACACTCACACACACACACACACACACACACCAAACACTGGCATCTCCAAGATTTAAGCAGGGACCTGCTTTATCCTTTGACCTTTTGACTTTTTCAGGACTTTGGAAAGCACCAGTAAGTTCTCTTGGAAATTTCCAAACTTGGCTAGGCAGTAAGATAGCCTCATAAGCTTTTCAGAAATACAAATTCCTAGGCTTCTCACAAAATCAGACTTATAGGTGCCAGCCTCGCCCTATGGTAGACAATAATCTCTGGTGGAGGCCTGATCTGGCATTGTCTGCCCTCAAGCACTAGAGTCAGGTTTGACTGGGAGCCCCCCCACCCCCAGCCACAGGATGCACCTCCACTACAGCCAAGCAGGCCTACGATGGAAGGTAGCTGGGACTCTTCTTACAGCACCTCCAAGGGCAGAGTGAGAGGCGTAGAGGAAGCACTCTTCTCTGGAGGGCCTCTTTAAAGGGTTTTTCTATATGAATAAAAAATAAACAGGAAAGCAGTACCAAAAGAAAAAAGAAAAAACCCTTCAGCATCCTGCCATTTTGTGAAGCATGTATAAAAAAGTAAAAAAGCTCACCTGACCATGCCCCATTAACAATAATGGTATGGATGGTGGATAGATAGATGAATAGATAGATAGATAATATATAGGAAGACACTTGTAAATATACTTTCACAATAATAATATTATATCCCTGGCCTCATAGAACCTGCATTATAGTGTAGATAAACAGCATAAATAAATAAATACTATCATTTAATTTCAAATAGCAGTGAATGAGGTAAAAAATATATATACATATTAGGGTGAGCTGGATACTCTCCATTTGCCCTCCCAAATACACTCTTTGCCACTCTTTGCCTTGCTTTGTGCCACTAGAGACTGACCTGTGGGTCTGTATTAGCAAGTTTCCTCTTTTTTTAGTTCCAGTTGGTTTCAGCCAAAGGGAAGCACCAGCAGGAGGGCAGGAAAGGAGTGAAGTTGGGGTACTAATTAATTAATATGCAATGGGCTTAGCACAATGCTTGGCACACAGTACTAGCTGACTAATGGTGAGCTGCTCCTATTTAGAACTAAAATAAAGAGTGAAGAAGGTCCACAAGTGGTACTTTAATATTTTCTTTTTCTCTCAGCTTCTGTCTACAGTCTTCCCAATATAAATGTGTCAATACAAACTTGATTGTTTTTTAATAATGTTTACAGAGAGGATAACTTATGTGCCTCGACTTCTGCTTTGCAGCAAGTACACTGAATTATTCATTTAGTTTGGGGCTCTTTCTTTTAAAAAGTAATCATCATCTTCTTGAAAGAAATTTTTATTTTTTCATGCTATCAGTCCTGTCAGACTTTAGAAGTTCACAATCACCAAAGAAGAGCAAAGCAATTTAGATAAAATTTCCTGTTCTGAAGGAAGACTTTTGTTATTAAATGTGAGGCACTCAATAGTAACTGCCAGCTGTTTAATCAAAAAGTTACTGTTCATTGTGGAGAAAAAATTGGAGTTTGGAAAACAATGGGCTACAAGCTCAGAAAGTGTCTGATGAAGTTTCAAATCTTTTTCAAACTCTGTCTCATCATTTAAACTATAATGGCCCATTTCTGATAAGGCATTTCATGGATGATAATAAGAAAATCACTGAGACGACCGAGATCTCCTACTCATCCTTTTAATTATTCCCTTTCTTGGTGGCCTCCTCATGTTCAAGTTACAGGGTATAAATTAAAGACAGTTTTCAGAGATGCTTCAAAAAAGCCTATTATTAAGGACACACAAATGACTCCTTTAATTCTAAAGACCAAATGAATAATAAAAGAAAAATGAAGGTGAGGGAATTATAAGAAGGAAAAAAACTGCATACTAATAAGAGAAGACAGTTTTGAAGACTAGTGGGTAAAGAATAGATCCAAAAGTCAGAAAGCCTCTATTCTTAATTCTGGTCTTAACCACTAAATTTGGGATGTGGTCTTGGACAAATTATTTCATCTTCCTGGGATTATTTTCTCACCTTCTTACATAAAGAAAATGATGCCTTCCCTATTTACCTATTTATTTTGAGGCTGTATGAGATCATGCACAGTAATTGCTTTGAAAAGTACTGCCCAATACTACTGTAAATTAATATGTTAAAAAAATTAATATGTAATGGACTTAGCACAGTGCTTGGCCAACAATACTAGCTGAATAATGGTTAAGTAATGTGAAACCTCCTGAATGCTTGTTGGTTTTCCATATGCTTCCAGTGACTCAGCTACATCCTTTTCCTTATGTCCATTCCATGAGATAACCTGGTAATCTTTTAATCATTTTGCCTTTTTTGCTCAGTTTATCCAAGTTGATTTCCATTACTTATGACCAAAGTGTCTTAACCAACACAAAAGTGTGTAGCAACACAGAAGTGTGTAGCAAGATGCAAGGAAAGTCAAACAATTCTGATCTCAAATGAAACACTGCAATAAGTCTTGGGATGCCCACTCACCTATGCATATGGATAAAAACTCTGATCTCATCACACCTGGTGCCTATGAATTTGTGGGCAACTTGGAAACAGAAACCAGCTCTTATTTGCCTTGGCATCCCTGTGCCTGGCACAGAATACATGACCAAAAAGAGTGGCTTTTGTTTCACTAATTTCTTCACTTGTGCACTAAAATTGTGTCAGTCTGATCAGTTCCTGTGCACAGCCATCTACCTCTGACTGTACAATGATTATCCAATGGATGAACTGGCTTGGTCCCCTCTGCCTCATACATAGATTAATTGTCCACTAGCACTTCCAATATTAGGTTAATGGAAAGGGTAAAATGCAAGTTTTGATTTGAAGGGGGATGTTTGGAGTAACTGAAAAATTACATCAATGCCATGCTGTTTCCACGTGTAAATGAAAATTCGTATGCACATTCTGCTATTCTCTTTAACCTTCCCTCATCTCTTTATGTCAGTCTCATAAATAACACTCTCAGTAACGCATAACTGACTGGGCATCACTAGGCACTTAATACTAATACTTGAGAAATATCGGTTAAGTGAATGAATGAATAAATGAACTATTTGATGAAATCTATCACCTCAAAAATCTTTCCACTTCACTTTACAGAGACTCCAGCCATACTGAATTATTTGCAATTCCTGGAAGCTTCATGCATTCTCTTGCTTCCATCCTTTGTACATTCTGGTCCCCTGGTTAAAGACACCTTCTTAGCACTTCACTGGCTCTATAAAACACCAAGACTCAACTCAGCTGTCAAACTGGGAAGCTTCCCTCACCCTATCTTTCCTTGAGTTTTATTGAAAATGTTACTTCTGTCTTGTTTTGTATGTTGCTGTCAAAATGTCTGATGCTGAACTGAATTTCTTTACTTTGTAAGCAATATGGTCTTTTTGTCTTGAGTTCATAGATTTTTTTTCTCTTTTACTTAAAATTTAATACTTTTACTAGAATATATATCAAAGTTGACTTTACAGGTCAATTTTCCCAGATTCATAATGAGCCCACTCAACATGTAGATTTGGGTTTTCCTTTATTTTCTTGCACTGCAATTTTTAACAGTTTTATCGGGAAATAATTCATGTACGATACAATTCACCTATTTAAAGTACATACTTCAATGGGTTTTGATATATTACATTATTAATTTTTTTAACTGCAGTATATATGTAACAAAAATTTGCCATTTTAACCATTTTTTTAAATATTTGGAGAATTTTTATTATTTTTATGTACAAAAACTCAACAATGTACATTCAACCCAGTTTAGTGGCAACCCAGTTTAGCCTTTGCCTTTTCCATCTTGGCAATGTAAGCACAGATATTGGGCCCAGGAAGATACCTCCCTCATCACATCTATCATTGCAATCAGTCCTGATAGCTTCCACCAGCTTGGCCAGAGCCCCTTTGTCTTCTGAGATAACCTGTGTGAAGATGACAGTGATCAGGTCTTCCTGTGGACTAGATGTCCCAGGCTGGCCTTCCCCTTGGTAATGCAGTAGGGAACCCTCCTCTCATGACACAAGGCAGGCAGGAAAAAAACCAGATTGATGGGATCCACATCATGTGCAATCACTACTAGCTGAGCCTTCTTGTTCTCCACCAACATGACAGTATTAACGCCTGCTCAAAGGACAGGTGGCCTCTTAGTAGGGACATCTCCCTTGTCAGCAGCTTTCTTCTCAGCCCAAGACAACAGCTTCTTCTTCTTCTCTACATGTCTATCCTTATGCTAATACCACACCGTTTTGATTATTGCAATTTTGTAGTAAATTTTGAAATTGGGCAGTGTGAGTCCTCCAACTTTGTTCCTCTTTCTCAAGATTGTTTTGGTTATTTTGCAATATAATTTTAAATATTAGTTCTTTTCAATTATTTTATTTTTCTTCAGGGACTTCAATTTTATATATGTATTAGATCATCTTTACCTATCTACCTTATTGACCATTTTCTTTCTGATTCCTCTTATTTTTTTTGTTTATATTTATCCTCTTGATTATTTTAATGCCTTTTGTCAATGTCCCCTATAATCTTTTTCAGTTAAATTTATTCTCCTTGAGGTTTTTGTAATTTATTATCCATTTCTAAAATGATTTTGTCTCTCTTTTTCACTTCTTTCTGTCCACTCATGTTTTGCATATTTCTGGTTTTTGTACACTCTTACTCTGAGTTTCTTAATTTCTGATTAAGGGTGGGCTTTTATATTTCTTAAGACTTTTAAATGATATTTGATTCAGGTTGGAAATACTGCATTGCAGTTTTTTCTACTTTGGATTTTATTTTTTTAAATTTGTATAGGCTAACATATTTGCTCATTTTCTTTTTATAGTAGTTTTGTATACATGTTTCTCCTCTTTTATGTATGCTTTATAAAGTTTGATTTTTAGTTGCCTTGAAGTTTACAGTGCTCGCCACCTCCAGTTATGCTGAAAATGTGGGTATGTATACTTTCATTCGCTCTCCTTGTTAATCTGCTAGTGTTTTGGAAATAATGTGAAGGAACACAGATATAGGCAAACACCATTTTCCTAAAGCAGTCCACCCATGACGGAAACTTTCATCCACCCTCCCTCATGATCCCCCAAGCTAGGTTAATAGAACCACGGCTGTATTCTTATAGCATCCTTTACCACACTGTGGTAGCACCTACCACACTTGTACAGGAATCATTTAGTTACCTGCCTGTCTCCTAACTACATCCTGGGATTCTAAAGAACTTGGGCCTTTTCCTTAGTATAGGTGGTTAGAACTTTACTCTTAATGAGATTAACTGGCCCTGCCACTTCCTAGCAATAATAATCTTGACAAATTAGTTATTTCACCATTTTTCTTCTTTTTTTTAATCTGGATAATGTGGATAACAGTACCTACCTTATAGGGTTCATGTGAGAATTAAGAGAAAGGACAAATTTAAAGCACATAGAACAGTGCTCAGCAAATAGTAAATATTTAATATTATTATCCTTTTCATTATCATCATCATCATCAATCTTTTTATCCCCAGAAACCAAAGGAACTAACACATAAAACACAATGAATGCTAAACTAATAAATGGTACAAATCTCTCTGTTTTCTCAATTGTAGTGGCACTTAAAATACAGTTGAAACACAGTTCATCACTGCATCACACGGTACTGTGGATTATAATCTACTGGTCAGTGTGTTGGCTTTATGTTCCAAATAAGACCAAAACTTCTTAGGGGATATAATATATATTTACTTCTATATCTCCTGTAGCATTATGCTGGCTCAAAAAATGGGGGCTTAACAAATGCTTTTATGAAAGACTTTGTAAATACTTGAATCCTCATAAAAATATTCTGATCACGTCTCTGTGTGTTCAAAGATAAAATCTGAAGAGAATCCTAGAGCTACTTTCATATGACTCACCTTTTCCTCCCCACAAATGAGATTTCAGTGCAACAATGTCCAGCTCTAACGCTTCTAACCCAGGAGAATTTGAAAGTCATTTAACCTCTGTGAGTGAGGAAGTGATAGATCCCCTCCTAGGTTTTTATAATGTTGAAATAAAAAAATGTTGTATATCATGAGGCCTGGGTTGTATTAGCTGCTCAAGGACTGGTAGCTCACAGTACTGTTCCTCAACTATGCCCTCTACCCCATCCCACTCAATTCACCTGCCTAAATCCACATCACTGGCCAGCTCCTGAACAAGAAAGAGGCCCAGCAGCACTTCCAACCAGGCCAGCAGATATCCCTGTTACGTGCCTATTGTAAAACAACCTCACACATATCCTTCTGGCCCTGCACATCTGTCTGCAAAAGTGACTCCACTGCTTAGCCATTTGGTGGCTCTCAGAAAATCAAGGCCATCTAATTTTTTGTTTTCGTTTGATCTGGTTTGATTTTGTACCAATAGCATATAGAGTTCAAAGTATTCAATAACTAGTAACATGAGGTACAAAGAAAGCAACTCAGCACAGCCATTCCTTTAGCAGATATTTATTAATTAGCTACTATGGTTTAAGTACTGTGCTAAGTCCTAAAGAATACCTGCCCTCTTGGAGGAAGGTAGAAACAGGTGAAGCTAAAAATACATAATAAGCAAGTGAATACAGGAAGTGATAGTGGCAAAGACGAAAATAAAACAGAGTGAGGGGGATGGAGAACAACATGGTGGGAAAATCTATACTTTAGACAACTTCATGGATGAGGTGGCATTTGAACAGAAACTTCAAGGAAGTAAGGAAGCAGGTCATGAGGATATATAAGAGAAAAGTATTGCAGGCAGAATAGAGAGGAAATGCAAAGGACCTAAGGCAGGAGTGTGTATGGAAATTCCAAGGACCATCAAGGTTCAAGGAACCAGGTGTGGCTGGAACAGAGTAAGCAGGGAAGAGAGTGGTAGTAGGGGATGACATTGGGAAAGCAGCTGGGGGCTAGGTCTCTGTAGATTTACAGGCCAGCCAATGGCTTAATCTTTCTCTTTAAGTAAGATGGGAAGCTTTGGGGAGTTTTGAGTAGAGAACTGACATTATCTAATTATCTAATTAAATGGATTGCTCTAGTTGATGGGTTAAGAATAGACTGGGAATAGGGGCACAGCAAAGGTGAAATCAGGGAAACCTGTTACAGACTATCACAATAATACAAGTGAGAGATGGTAATGGTTTGGGCCAGACTGGTAATTGTAGAGGTGCTAAAAAGTGGTCAGATTCTCAATATATTATGAAGACAAAATTAATATAATTTGCTAATAATTATATTTAGAGTGTGAGAAAAAGTAAGGATTACATTTGTGGTGGTCCAGTAACCTACTGAGGAGGAAAAAAGGGAGAGACCAATGATGTTAAATGCAGCTAAGTCAAATAAGATGAATATGGAGAGTTAATCCTTGGAATAGGCAATGTGGAGGTCTTTGGTGACCTCGATAAGAGCTGCTTTCATGTGATGATAGGTCCCAAAACCTGAGTAAGATGAATTTAAAAGAAAATGGAAGTGGAGAAAGTAATGACACAGTGTTTACAAGCTCATCTGGAGATTTTTACTGTAAAGAGAAGCAGAGAAATGGGGGCATTGGCTGGAGAGGGATAGGGGATTAAGGGAAGGTTTTTGTTTACATATAATGGGCTTGTAGAATGTATATATGCTGCTTGCAATGGTTCTGTTGAGGGGAAAAACTGGTGGTGCAGGAGAGAGGGAAAGTGGTTGAAGGGATGTTCCACACAAGAAATTCTCTGTACCAGGAAAGGGGATGACCCTAAATAGGAGAATGGACAGTATCCATAGTAATGGAAAATGCAGAGTCCATGGTACAGAAGCAGAGAGTTAGTGGAGGTGTTGATGGGGACCAGTGAGGTACTCTTCTGATCACCTCTATCTTCTGAGGCAGGAAGCAACTCTATCAACTGAGTGTAAGAAGAGAGGAGGAAGTTTGGAATAATCACCTCACAGAGGAGAAAGTTGTGATGGTTTTGGAGTCATGCAGGCCTGGGTTTCAGTCCCATGTCTAGCCTGCCACTCACTTCTGTGACCTTAAACACATGCTATTCTTTTCTCTTAATTAAATAACCTGATGGCATAAGCAGAAAAAATGAAAATAAGAAGAAAAGTTATCCTCCCACGTGCACACCATACTCTCTTAAACACAAATTCTGTGCATCCTTAAAGCCCAACTCTATACAAACTAATCACAGTTTGAGGGCACTCAGAAACCACCAAGTTCAAACTCCTCATTTTGCAAGTGATGCCCAGAGAAGGGAAGTTCTTGGCAAAAGTCACCCAGAGTTGAGTAGCACAATGAGAGCTGGAACCTAAGTCTTTTCCTCCTCCTCCTCCCCCCCTCCTCCCCCACCCCATACTCCTCCTCCTCCCCCTCCTCCTCCTCCT
>NW_007728699.1:69347-120627 GCF_000696425.1 Galeopterus variegatus | reverse complement strand
CCCCCTCCTCCTCCTCCTCCTCCTCCCCCTCCTCCCTCCTCCTCTTCCTCCTTTCTTTATTTCTACTACTACTGGCAACAATAATAAGAATTCAAGTGCTTACTATTGCCAGACATAAATCTATATGCTTTCCATGCATTATTTCAGTTAAATCTATGATGTAGGGTCAATTATTATTGTTGATATTTTTTTAACAAAGGAGAAAACTGTGGTCCAGGTAGCTTAGACAGAAGGCACCCACTGGAAATGCAGCATCTGAGTATCACAGCACTGTGGCTCTAATCTAAAGCCCTCTCTCAAACCACTGCTCATTCTACCTTCCCCTCGTTTTCACTGGAAGTCTATTCTCCCACTTTCAAATCCTATAACAGTTCATCTGTGCCTTTGCTTCTATTAGGTCCCTGAGTATTTCATGTCTTGGAATGTGATTTTATGACCATGTCTTCAAAGTCTGAAAGGAATATTAGATATGAAGTCCTTAAAGGCCCAGAATTCTCTCTCATGCTCAGCACAGCCACCTACATACAGTAATCCTTCCCTCATTATTAATTCGTGCATTTGTTTGTTCAACAAATATTGTTGAGTATCCACTCTGGGCCAGGCATTTGGCCAGGTGCTCGGGACATAACATTAAAACAAGTTCAAGGAGCTGGCATTCTTTACTGGAGATGACAGGTGCAGGCGAGGGAGAATGAGACACACCATAAAACTGTAAACAGGTAAATGATCAAGATAATTTCATGAAGTGCTAAGTCCTTCAAAGACAATAAAAGAAGATGAAGTGATCGACGTGATAAAGAGTGATCAGCTAGAGCGAGTGTCTCATCCCTCCCGGAACTCAGGCACAAGGCCTTCCAAAGCAATCTCCAGCATAAATACCACTGGCATTTCTTTTTAGCAACAAGTGTCAGATTATCACAGACACAAATAACAGGATTTACTCTTGCCAATACTGCACTCTGAATACTGAAGAACAAAAGCCCAGAGATCAGCCTTTTTATCTGTTTCTCAGCACCATTTTGACAATTTCCTCCCTTTTTTGATCACATAACTGTATTTTCCAAAGGCCTTATCATAGAATCCATCTTAGCAGAGGTATCATGTCAGCACTAAATAATTTGTAATTGGAGGAGATCTCATCTGTATTCCAGATGAGTTGGCCCCATGGGCTAAGGTGAACAGAGGAGGAGGTCCTGTGGGCTCAGCTTTGAAGGATAATCTGTTGGGTCCCATCCTCCTGTCAGATGTGCTTCTCATTAACTGTGTTGAAGGAGCAGGTGAGGATATGGAGCCCTCTCTGGAGACCTGCATGCTCCAGACTCAAGCCTTCCGCTTTCCCCAATTCCCACTTTAAGCCCCAGGCATGTCAAAGAGATAGTAACCCCTCTCTTGCATACAGTACAGTACAGTTTACATGACATTTGCACACTCTTTGTTTCTTCCTGGGGAGTTAAACAGAAGCAAAGATTATGGCCATTCCCATTTTGCTGATGAAAAACCCAACACTCAAGGGGAATAAGAAACATGCCCAAAGACACCCAGCCAGGAAGTGGTGAAGCCAGAGAGAGATCCAGTGTGGACCCATAACAGTGGGGTCCTGCTGGGAAACAGTCAGAATACTGAGATCTGGTAATTTGAGAAAAGAATAATAAGTAAAGGGATTATTCACAGCCGTTCAAGTGGTCAGGGAGTAATTGAGCTGCAAGGAATGGTGCAGTACTCACAGTTTTTAAAAAATTAGGGGAGGTGAGGGAGCTCTTACCTTCCTGGGCATGAAAGGACAGGGAGCCCAAAAAGGGCCACCTGAGAGGGCCTGTGTTCCTCAGCTAAGGGACATTGCCATCCCAAGGTGACCCCACAGAGGAGGAGCTGGGAAATAGATACCCTCGCCTCCCTACCTCCAGCCTCCTGCCTGTTCTTCCTGCTAATGAAATTCAAAAGGAATACAGATGGCAAAGAAGCCTACAGATGGAGTCCATGCAGACCAGCCTGCTAGGACGTAGAGCACCGTGAAGAAAGGAGGGGAGATAGTGTTTTTGGAAAAGCAAATAGGAGACAGCCAGTTCAGACGCCAAGACTTTTTCTACCATCTCACCCTGCCTCCCCCTTGAGGGACAATTGCAGCTGATACCTAAGAATACTCTCCTTTGAAGGAGATGACATTTTGATTAATCCCAGTGATTGTTCATCTTGCAAATCAACATAAATCATCACCTTTTTCATGTGGCACTTAGCAAGAGTGAGCTTTAGAGCTAGGCTCAGTCACATAATTTGTGTGTTTAACAGATTCTTTGTGGATACTGTAAAAGTTATATTCATTTTTTTCTCCACTGAAATCTGGATTTCAGATCTCAGAATTACTCCAAGTGAAGCCTTAAATCCATCTGCAGATGCCAATTGCCACTGCTGCATGGCTCTAACTGCAGGGAGGTCCAAGCAAACTGCCCAGTATCCAACTTGCAGTTAAAGTATAGAAAGAAAATAAAAATACCAACATGTGTCAAAAAGTCAAGATCAAGGAAATCGGCAAAGCAAAGGTTAGGATCTCCCCTGAGGTCAGAAAGGGGCTGTCCTGCCATTGAGGATGCTGTGGAGTGGGGCTGGCAGCAGGGTTGTGAAGCTCTGAGGCCAGTAAACAGAGAAGGACTCCAAGCAAGTTGCCAGACTGAGCAAGTAGAGAAACAGTATCAAAAGCCAGGGATTGGTGGACGAGGAAGGCAAGAGCGGGGAGTATCAGGAGGTGCAAGTAAGTAGGTCAGCCAGGCCTGAGGAAGCGCTGCCATCACACACTGACTTAATCAGGCCTGCCACAGCACTTTATGTGGAAGGGGCAGCTGAACTTAAGGGCCTGTGAGAGGGCACAGAAAGCCATGTAGAGGCTAGGTTTCCCAAAGTGAAGGCCTAGCAAGTGTTACTCCTGCCAATAGGGTTGATGGACGCTGGAGGCAGGAAGCAGTCTGGCCTTTTGGACCTACTCATATTCTTTCATCTGTTTGCTCACAGACATGGACCTTTTGAAGATGCCCTGACAGCAGTAACAGCCATCTATAAAAATGACTGCTGACTGACCAATAATGGTTTTATCTCCTGGGATTTGTTCCCCCTTTCACTTCTGCTCTACTCAAGGTAAAAGAAAAAATCATCATGATGATGAGATTTGCATCAGCATCTCATGATGGTGTGTATTAAGCACTTACCAGGCGTGGTGCTAACTTACCAGGGGAAATATCTAGAGACAATGCCAAGGATGGAGGAGTGAAAGGATGCAAAGGGCCTCCATCTGGATGTCATTCCTGAGCTACCAACTCATCCCAGGCACTGCCTCATCTAAGCTTCTTGTTTAAGTAAACATTATATATTCTCATAGTTTAAGCCACTGTTACTTGCAACCAAGAGTATGCTATCTGATCCATGTGCACTGTCACATTTAATTCTAACAGTCCCATGAAGGAGGCACTGTTATTATCCCTGCCTTATGACTGAAGCTTAGAAAAGTGAAGTAACTTGCCAAGGGTCACATCTAACGGCACAGCCAGAGCTGAAACCCAGTTCCACCCAACTCTAAAAGCTCGTGCTCTTAACCACTAAACCATTTTCTCTTATTGTGCTCACCTGATGCTTGACCTTGGACCACACCAGCCTCATCTCAGCCACACAAAATAAGATTTAGCATCATGCCCATGCACAGAGCACCTGACCCTCATCACATACCCATTTCAATCTTGTTACTCCCATCTCAGTGCAGGATAATTGCTGTGGTCTCACCTAGCTACACAGCTGAGACAGGACTTGCTGATCCAAGGGCAGGGGCTCTTGGCTCCCTGCCCTGTTTCTGTAGTCACTGCTGTGCTGTGACAGGAAAGAAGGATGTATTACAGCCCAAAGCAGAAGGCGAGAGGTGTGCAGGTGAGTGCTGCTCCACACATTGCCAAGGAACAATGCTGCCCAGACTGTCCTGCAAGAAAAAAGCAGCCCTTGTGCCTCCTAAATATGTTCCTGCTGCAGATCAATAGTGTACCACGCTTATATTCTGTTGAATAAAAATGCAAATTGAAGAATAATACACATTCATGCATCGTTTAATGACAGGGATACATTCTGAGACATGCATTGTTAGATGATCTCATTATTGTGCAAACATCACAGAGTGTACTTACTCAAGCCTAGATAGTATAGCCTACTACACACCTAGGCTATATGGCATAGCCACCATTGTATCTGCAGCCGATTGTCGACCAAAGTGTCCTTATGCATTTTTATATTATACAGTAATACATATTACTGTATATAATACTATCTCATTATTGAAAAATAATATGCTTGCATATGTAAAAAATCTGGAGAATAAAAATAAAACTGTTAATAATAACTACTTCTCTGCAATGGAATTAAAGGCAGAGCAATGGGTATTGTATAGTTTTAAATGGTACGCACCTTACATGATTATAAAAAATTAAAGAAAAACACATCTATTGAACTTCACCTAAGGCTATACCAGAATAGCATAGGACACTCATGAAACCCTGACCAAAAGACTTAATCTAATGGACTCAATGGGAGGTCCCTACTGTGAGCCTCAAGTGCAGTTTTAAGAAACAGACCCACAGAATTATATAATAGTGATATATCCATTATACAGGAAAAACACATGTACCCAACTGTGTTTGCTCTCAAGCAGGGAGATGTATGTCCTTTAATCTCAACTGTGATCATTTTATGTTTGTACCCTGTCTGTAATTTACCTTTTCCTCCACTCTTTCATGCCTGCCAGAGCTCCCGTCGACATGGCCACATGTAAATTCAACTTGAGAGCAAGGCACGATTCACCTTGTGCTGTGAATCAGACCAGGAAATCACCAAAAGCCTTCTATAAATTAACTGCCTTCCTTAAGAAGAGAACAATCCTCCAAAGTCCAAAGCAGAAATGCTTGGATGACTTCATCTTCACCTTTCCTTGTGCCTAATATTTACAAAACACGCTGAAATTTACAGCACACATTTACATGCAGGTTGTCATTTAATCCTCACGATAACCCTGTACAAGTCAACTGGGTAGAAAATGATGCTTCTTGTGTATGGATGAGTAGTCTGAGGCAAATGGAACCATCTTGAAGGCTGGGATCAGAGACCAGGAACCAGGAATCCAGGCTCTGAGAGCAGCTTTTCCATTGATTCATTCATTCAGGTATTTGCAAATATTTGCTGACTACCTACTGTGTAATTAGCCCTATGTCAGGCATGGGAGGTACAATGGTGAGCTCACAGGGCATTTGCAGCCTGTGGGAGAGGCAGACATCAATCAAATCATCAAGAAACACTCTACAGAAAAATGAACACTATTTTATGGTGAAAGTATAAAACACAAGAGGCCCCTTTCTTTCAGCCTGAAAATTAATAATGAGCACGAGTGTACTTGGCACTTTAGAAACAGCATGTGCAGAGGTCCTGTGGCTTAAGTGCATATGGTACATTTAAAAAAACTAAAAATACTTGAGGTCAGAGGAAGGGGAAAGCAGTGCAAGATGAAACTGAAGAAGAAAACATAGACCAGCTTATACAAAATTTTTGTAAGCTATATTAAGGATTATGGCTTTTACCCTAAAACTTGTAGAAAGCCACTAAATGGGTATAATTGTGTGTTGGGGTGAGAAGGGAATGTGGTGATCAAATTTGCGTATGAAGTCTTTATGTATCACCCTAATGTCCATGAAAAATTGCCACCCGTGCAAATTACTCTAAATTCAATGTGCTCACCTACCTCCTGTGCTTTCTTATTAGCTCCTGCAGGCTCTAGTACATTTCTAATTAGGTACCAATAAAAGAAGCAATAACGACAAATGCCTTCCTGAATGGGGGTCCCCCACTGCCCAACCCTCTATTTCACCTCCAGTAGTTTTTAATGAGACCTTGCAATTGCAAAGTCACCTTAAAGAATACAGAGAGTTTATCACCTTGAAATAGTGACTATCAAAATTTATATTGGAACAGTGCAAAACCACATACGTAACAATGAAGACTAGAGTAATGTGTCTATTCCACATTTGAAGAAATGGCCAAATGGTTCATTTGCAGTCAGCCATGGTGTGAGATTAGGTCCTTGGTCATTTCACATCAGCACTGAGACACATGCAGGGCATACAAATCATACAAGCATGATGGGCTATATCTCTGTATTACTAGAGTCATGAATCCATCAACACCACAAATTCCAGGAAGGAGGGAGTCTTTAAATCTAAAATAATACCACATAAGCCTTCTAGAGTCTAAAGACCAATTGATCAGCAATGGTTGGAATTTATAACAAGGTAAATTTAGGCGCAACAGGGAAGTGGGTGGCCAGCACCTCCAGTCTCAGAAAGTAATACATGAAACTTGGCCTTGTTTTTGTTTTGTTTTATGCTGTGTTTTTAGTTTATAAACCTTGTACTTTGTCTTCCATGAGAAGGTAAAAGTGTTGTCTTGCCACATGATGATGAGGAGGAGGAGGAAGTGGAGGAGATCCCAGCCCTGCGTGCCACCCCAGATAAAGCTATTTGACTCTTTAATGGCTGCAGATAAAGCAGGGGGTGGAGGGAATGGTAGAGAATAAACTCCCTGAAAAAAAGTAATAAGAAAGGGCCCCTGGGCTCTAGCTCTAGTTTACCACTGGCTTACTGTGCATCCTTGGACAAACCACTTCTTTTCTCAGCATCTTGAAAGTCCCCATCTGTAAGATGCAAAAAGATCCACCTCACAGGGCTATAACAAAGATCAAGTAAATATATGAATCATCTCTAGATGGTTAAATACTAACCTCAACCAGTAATGATTGAGCAAAAAGTCTGATTTTCCCCCAGTATAGTGCTGGGCCTCTGAGGCTAAAATGTCAAAGAATTCAAGCAACTTGAATCGTGCCTTTCCCCAGCCATTCCCTTGCTGGGCTTCAGCCAAAGATAGCATCAGACCTGGAAAGCAGGTATCAGCAAAAACTGCACTGAGTGACTAAGTTAGTCAAGTGCTTTGCTGAGGATATACCAGGATTAATCACAGCCTAGGTTTGTTTACCTCTGATGGAAATAAAATTCCATTCTGGGTACTACAGGCATTCTAAGTGTCCTGAAGAAGCCAGCTGATGGCCTCAACTTGAAGCCTATGAGTTCATATGTGTGAGATCTGCTGACAGAAAAGTGATACCCTCAGTCTAATAGACTCTAACGAGTAGGAATGTGACATGACATTCTTGAGGAAGAGTTAGAGACAGCACCATGCAGGCCCTTTAAGGAGAAGAGGAATTATTTCCACTCTAATTGCCAAAGAAAACCCTCAGGTGAGGGCCCCGGCACATTAACTAGCTGGCTTGGCTCTTGAACCCCTGCTGGGAGAAACGTTCACAAGAAGTTGAAAAGAATGAGCTGAAGGACAAAAGTCAAATGAATTTGGGGTTAGGGCAGGGAAAAGAGTGCATAGAAACTTTTCCTTCCAAGCCTCCTCATCCTCACACCTCGCCCCCAACACACCCCCTAAAAGAAGAACAGCCAAACAACTGCTGCTATAAATTAGTAATCTTGCATCCAACAGCTCTGGCTGCTATTATTTATAATATTAAGTTTAATTAAAGTTTCCAGGGAACTAGATGAATTTCTTTAAGGTAGCATAGAAAATCAGTTCTTTCCAGTGACAACATCGGCACCCCTGGTTTAACTGGAAAACTAATGTGGTATTTGGAATTCTTTTTTTTTCTTTTTCAATTAAAAAATCCTCATGGATCATGCATTTTTTATTGCCCAGTGCTCCTTTCCAACAAGCAAAGAATAAAATAAACATAGACAACTAATATATGAATGTATATATTTTTTTCAAATAGGGTTCTATCATGCATATTGTTCTGAATTGACTTCTTATTTTCTCTCCTTGCTTTCCTTTTTAAAAAATAATCATGCATATCCATCAAAAGCACAGAGTAGAATTACAACAGTAATGATTCAAGCATCAATGTTTTTTCTATAAGAAAACATTTATTTCTCTTGCAGCCTCTCTTCCCCTCCATTCATCCTGTACAGACCCACATCCATGCAATACAATGGCAACACAAGATGTGTCTGAAGACATGTAGCTGAAATCACTATGCGCTGGAAATGAAGTCCTACTTTCCTCTCTATTCTAATACATTATGAGCCTCTTGTATGTAATGAAATGCTTTCTTGTAATCTACTGATGACCTCAGGTAGCTCATAAGCCACCGTGTAAAGGGAGGATTCTACTGTATTTCTTTTTAGTCTTTTCCGTTTGCAACTTTGAAAGCCCAGGAGTGCAAGTTGATGGGGGGAAATGCAATCCACTCTCTCATCATGCACTTCAGTTAATCCTTTCACCTCCTAACTCTCTTTGCCATTGAGGCCATGATTAACCAAAGGCATATTTAAACCCACCAGGCAACAAGAGAAAAAGTTGAAGGTTCTTGAAAAGGCAAAACTAGAAATAGGTCTGCTACTGATGTCAATAGACCATAGGGCAAAGTTAAACTTGGAATCCACCTAATGAGATAGAAATTAATAAGCCACAGGGTACACAACATGGGTAGAAGTGTAGGGGCTCAGCCCGAATGAGACATCCAACACTGTAATGTCTAGGCTGCCTTCACAATTAAGTGGCCACTCTATTTTGCCAAAGAATCTATAAATTTGAATGTATTACACTAGTCACCTAGATCTTTATATTCACTATCTCTTCCATAATTTAAATCTCTGTGGCTTTGCAGCATCAAAAGCATTTTTCCTTCAGTATTCAGAGGATGTGCTATGTTTTTCAACAGCACTAGTGTTCATCATTACACTGCTACAGTGCACTGCTCTGTAGGTCACCAAGGTATCAATGCCTGGATGGCCAGAGCAGCCTGCACCTCCCACAGGCTGTTCACTGTCACAGGTCTGGGGAAGAACACTCTGGAAGAAAGAAAGGGCACAAGGTGGAAAAAACAAGAGGCCAGCATCCCTTAGCATCCAAAAATGCATTTTCAGCATCACCTCCAGTAAGGAGAGGGGCAAGTGATAAACGGGGTGGGGGAATCTAGGGTTAATATGCTTTGGTCTTTGCTCATCAACAGCATGCTATACTGTCAATCCACATGGCTACAAACCCCCTGCTGGTCCGCTACAGAAGATGCTCTGTGACGACGGCAAATTGAGTAGCTCTCCAGGGTCCTGAAAGTGAGAAACACAAGCCCTGAAATAAGCACTGTGACAGAACAAGAAAGAGATGCCAGAGAGAGAAGACCAGAGTTGGAAGGAGACCTAAAAGTGATCTAGTCCTAGCCCTTCATTATATACTTAGGAAGCTATACCCCAAAGATAGTAAAGGACTTGTCCAGGGTCATACACATTTAACAAATATCTTTCAGCCATAGTTTTTAGTCCAGAACATTTTTGTGTTAAAAGGCCAACTTTTCAAATAAGAGAAGTAAATAGCATATATTTATTCATGCATGTGGGCTTTAGAAGATCCAGAAAATTATAGCAAATGAGTTCCCTCACTCAGTAAAACTTTACACGCCTTCATAAAAGCCATGGTAATTTTGGTTCATGAGCTGGGGGGAAGGGAGGTAAATTTCTGAACCCTCTTCCCTCCACATGAATAAAAAGGCCATGTCACATTTTCAAGGCCTTGCCTGGATCAACAAAAAAATCTTGTCATATTGGAGGCGGTTTTTCTTACCCCTCTGCCTCAGTTACATATTTTTTAAGTGATTTTGTTGGCATAAAAAACATGCATCACAAATCAGGGAACTAAAAGACAAACTATTGGAGAATCTTGCCTAGGACCTGGAAATTAGAATAAATTCAGGGAGATGATTGACCTCAAACCCTACATTGCACCATGGATACACATTACACACTAGGTCCTTAATCCATGGATCATAAGCTGCTGTTTTTATAGATATGAAAGATTTGATGTACTCATTTCCAGTATGATACTTTAAAATATTCTGTATATTACGCTAAGTGTCTGTAGTATTTAACGATGCTGTATGTTCATATAGTAGCTTGAATGTTTCAGAGGATTTGGCAAAACCCTGTAACCACAAACCCACAACAATCCTATGGTAGAAGAGTTACTAGTACTCCCATTTTTCTGGCATATGAATGAATGATAAAATTAAGACACATATTGCCTGATTTCTCACTCCTTCATCATTGCATAATAATCACATTTTATAAAGGGCAAAACCAAGACAATGTTTCAGAATTCATTTCAGTCTAGGATAAACCACAGAGTTCACATGCCTGGAAGATGAAACATGGAAGACAGACCTTCCTTCCTTCTCCTCTCTCAGATTCTCTTCTCTGTCTCTCCTTACAGGCCTTTCCTCACTACCAACTTGATACTACTTACCCGTACACACTCATCTCTCACCAGACTATGACTGGCTTTGGAATGCCTACAAGATAAACTTTGTTCCAAACCTGACTCTCATGTGACTGGTACAGAATCCAATCACATAGTGGCAAAACTATAAAGCTGCAGAAATGGTCATGCATTTTCACCTGGGATGATAAGAAACTAAGAGATTATTCCAAGTCCCCAGGAACTGTCCCTTCTGTGATCTCCCAGACCTGACTGTCTCTACAAGGAATTAGTAATCCATCATGTGCTGGCTTACAACACGTCTTTTACTCTTACCTTGTACTGTTACCTAAATTTACATATGGGCATGTCCTGTCTTCCTGGCTCACCTGTCATCTCTTCCTAGATAGAGGATCTGGAGCTACTGTGTTAGTTGGACATGAGGCATATGCTAGCTTTCAATTTTATTTTAATAAATTTTGATGATGAGTTGTGTCTATATATTTCTGTTTGTAAAGTGAAGAATATATCAATCAGGCAATCAGGAGATGGAGAGTCTCAGCCTGGCTCTTTTGGATCATGTGACCTTTGATAGTCATTTCCAATTTTTCCCCTCCATACTGTATCAGACAGAAATATTTGCATAAAACCACTGTAGTGCATTGTACGTGTAGCTTAACTACCTTAAGAAACGTGAGGTTTACTAAATGTCCATTGACGGATGATTGGATAGGGAAAGTGTGGTACATATACACCACGGAATACTACTCTGCCATAAAAAAGAATGAAATACTCCCATTTGCAACAACATGGATGAACCTGGAGAAACTTACATTGAGTGAAATAAGCAAAACACAGAGGAATAAATGCCGCATGTGCTCACTCATATGTGGGAGCTAAGAGAGAAAGGAAGGAAGGAAAGAAAGTCCACAGTAGTGTGGTGGTCTTACAGAGGTAGGGAACATTCCTAGGGCTACAAAGTGGAGTGGGGGTGAGGAGCTTGGGAGGGTGGTTGGGGGATAATTGTGTGGCGACATGGGGTACAAAAGCAATTTCTGGTAATCTGTATCTATGAATACTCATAATAAAAAAATATTTTTTTTTAATTTCTTGCAAGACAGTTAAAAAAAAGAAATGCAAGGTTTAATAAGATGATGTTTGTAAACACTTTAGGAGCTCTCTGGAATGAAGATGTCATAATAACATTTCATTATGAAAAATCTACACATATAAACAGATGCTCATATCTTGAAATTACTCTGAAATATTAGTCAGACACCTTGGATTACTGATTTGTTCTGTGATTTATAGCAAATTTGGTTTCTGACTCTCTATGCTTTTCAAGATCAACTGTATGCAAAAATCAAATGTGCTCTGTAGTTAATAAATAGCATATGTTAAAAGTAAAATCTAAATATGTTTGTTGTCTAGACTATAATCACTGTGTTAACTCCCTGTCAGGGTGATTATCAGACTGCATATGTGCACATGTGTGTGTCACGTAAATTTGAACAAGTCTGAACAAATGAAATGAGAGTTCAGAGCTCTGTTGAAATGTGATAGACTGTGCTTAAGAAAAGACTTTTTCCAGCAGTGAGGCATAAGAAGGCTGGTTTAAGCTGGGAACACCTGCATATTGCAAAAAGTGCTGGCCAAAGGCTGGATGAATGTACCATTTGGATGGAAAAACACTATCGAGTCTATTCCTTAACTGCTGCTTCAGCTTAGCTCTACTGTCATGTCAAGACCAAGATGCTGGGAGCAACTATTTTCAGTATTCTCCACTGTTTAGCTGCCATTATGAGTTGTCAAATCAGCCCATTCACAGGACTTCCGTCTGAGTCCAGGCTTTCTTTGATATCCAGGGACTAGGGCCAATCATTGTGGGGTCCCTGGTGGTTTCAGAATGAATTTAAAATGACTAAATGAATAAGCCATGAACTTCTTAATGGTAAGGACTTTTATTTCCTTGTGTCCTGCACAGTCTGGCAGAGATAGGATGCCCAATAAATTAATTTTATGGTCTGACTGAAAATTTAAAATTACCAAGTAAAGAAAAGGAAAAAAAAATCCATTTAGAGGTAAATGAGAAAGATCACTTATACACAAAATTGCAGATGTTGGTTAATTCTGTCCTTTGAGTAATGAGGACAAGGGACAAAGTGAGCTGAGAATGGAGAAAGGCAATCATAGGAAGGTTAGTTCAGGTCTCATTCTAGGCTTTATATTAATATAAAAGGCAGCTAGAGAAAAACCCAAGGCAATGGAAATAATCAGCCTGGTCACCCAATGAATATTTCCTTTTATGTTTCTAGCTTGAGGTAATCTGCTACCCACACATTGGGAGCTTCTAACTAGGCTCAGCTAAACAGCTCAAGCAGGGCGAAAAGTGTAAGTCTCAGTAGCAAGCAGAAAGTGTTGAAGTTATGACTAAAATAGCAGTTGCTTTTCTCGCGACAATTTGTGCAATTAGATCTGAAAAAGCTCTGTTTCTCAATTCTAACCTAAAAAAAAAAGTGAAAAATCCTTCCACACTAAAGTTCCTCTAGAGTAGTGTAAGTCTCAGTAGCAAGCAGAAAGTGTTGAAGTTATGACTAAAATAGCAGTTGCTTTTCTCGTGACAATTTGTGCAATTAGATCTGAAAAAGCTCTGTTTCTCAATTCTAACCTAAAAAAAAAAAGTGAAAAATCCTTCCACACTAAAGTTCCTCTAGAGTAGTAGAATTGCCCAGAAAATCTTCTCTACCTGACTTTAGATGTTTTTGTGGTCCCTGAACCTTCTATAGCATCTCTCCCAGAAGACTCCTTGGAGTGGTTATGACCTTGTCCTGGGCTGTACATTTCATTAGCACACCATGGAAGAGGTGTGCAGGGGTGGTAAGACTAAGATCTTAGAGATAGATCCCAGCTCAAAGTTTTGGTTCTATGCTTAACTAGATTCCACATCTTTCCACACAGCTCCAAGGATCAGCAGTGTAAGATATGTGAGAGGAAATACTAGAAAGGAAAAAACTGCTCACACTGAATCAGGCTCTTGGCTTTCCCTCATGGTCCAAACCCAGTGCCAGTAACCCCTGCTGTTGGGCTGAATAGCCTAGTAGTTAGAAGGAGGCACTCATGAGTCAGACTTGGGTTCAAGTCCTAGTGCTGCCACTTATTAGCAGCAGGGTTACAGACAAATAGCATAACCTCATTTCCCTCATCTTAAAAAAGAGAAAAATAACAGCTTGAGTATGGAAGGAATTCATCCATGTAAAGTGCTAAGCACAGTGCCTAGCACAGCCAACCCTCAATCAATGTCTTCTAACATCACCTCTATTCATCATCTCATCAGCATAACTCCAGTGGGTGAAAGGTTGAGAAAAATAAGACAGCATAAGTCTAAGGGTCAGAAGGATCAAAAAATAAGAATCTCAAGGTGGTAGAAAATAAAAAGCTGAAAAAGTCAAAATCAGCCTTTGTGAAATTCACTCTGTGAGGGTGGCCTAGATATGAAGTTGTAGACCAGCATTCCAAGATGTGGGACAAATCTGCTGCTGCTCTAAAGTCAGCTCGTGCTGGCCACGAAGAAACTTGTGAAGATAAGTTTGTTCTGCATGCTCGACACAACACTCCCTGTAATCTTTTCCTCCCCCATGCTGGGGCCCTGCTTCAGGTACTTGGTTTTCAAGCCTTCATTTATTTGTTGGAGCCCAGCCTCTCTACTCGCTTCCCTCCTCTCAAGCTAAACCAATGGTTTTGAAATGCCAGTCCATGCCCCAAGGTTAGACTGCCTGCATTAATATGCAGAGCTTGTTAAAAATATAGCTGCTCAGGTTCCACCCTCAGAGAATCCCATCCAGTAGGTCAGAGATGGGGCCTAGTTATTCAATTTTTCAATATATGTTCTCCAGATAATTCTTATTGTAGTCAGATTTGGGAACAATGTTTCTAGACTTTTTCTACACAAAAATCAAACTTTACCTTTCCTATTACCCAGTCTTTTAGGGCTGTTTTTTCCCCTGACCTATCTGAAAAACTTATTTGTATTTTGGGTCCATTAGTCATTAACTGGCAACAACTTCACTCATTTTTCCCCAAGATTTTACATAAAGGACATGTTATGCCATAAGCCAACGTGTGAAAAAAATCAAGAGAAGGGAAGGAATATTTAGAATCCCTTTTGCCCACTCTATAAATGGGGCCGATGCTGGAGAATACTATGGGCTACAGATTTACCATTGTCTTCCCATTTTCCTGGTAGAGAGGCCATTGGAGCCATGAAGGACACACTGTGGATGAATTGGAGGCAGGGGCAAAGAGGCACCATAGTTGTGCAGAATAAAGAACAACATGTACTGAGCATCAAAGGCCAAGCACCACCCTAAGTACTTTACATGGATTATCTCATTTAACATTCCTATTGATAAATATGTATTAGCATTATTATTCCCATTTCACAAGCAAAGATACTGAGATGCAGAGAAATTAACTTGCCCAAGTTCACACAGCTAACAAGTGGCTGTGAATGATGGAGGAGAGTACTTCATAGGGACCAGTAAATTTGTGAAGGCATGAAATGTGACCTTAACAAAGACATATCTTCTCCCCTCTTCTTTATCTTCTCCAAAGAGAAAAATGTCAGGAAATAGAGAATAAAACTTTTGGAAGAAGGCAAAAACTGCATTGCAAGAAAACATCAGCGTCTCCATGACTTTCCAGTTGGGAAATACTAAACTAGTGTTTTGAGGCTTTTTTCTGGCCTGTGGCTTAGGACGACAAGCAGTGCCCTGCCTCTGCAATCCCATCTGAGCAGTATACGGGTGGTATGTCATGAGTAACAGCAGTGCTACCTGACAGGCCACTTGTGTTCTAGAGCATCGAAGGCACCAATGAACTCGTGAAAGTGGAGATGGAGATAACAGCTACGGACTGGTTTTATCCAGGCTGCCCAGCGCAGCTCTGCAGGGTAAAAAGAAGCCAGTGGTTTCTATGGAAACTATCCAGACATATATATTATACCCAGTTGAAGCCACAGTTTTGCAGAAGTCTAAAAAGCACCTTAAATAGATCACATCAAAATGGACCAAGACTCACTACAAGATGGCAGACCTTCCCTTGAGCCTGACACTAGTTTCCTGCCCTTCCAGGTCTTCTTCTAAAGGAGCTTGCAGAGCTGGAGTGGCAAGCACATCCAAAGATCTCCTCATCAGAACTGTAGTCTGTAGCTGACTGACCTTGGAATACTCCTCTTGATGGGTTCTGGAAGGAAAGCTGCCACCAACATGCCTGTTCTTTATCCTGGCTCCAAGGGAGCAAGCCCTGGGGTTGAAAAGTCATTTTAACTTTGAAGGTTTCATTAATAAGAACCAACAATGCATGAGCTTTGCTTGGACTCAGATCACTATCCATAAGAATTTCCAGTGGGTTCTGGAGAGATTAAAACATTCCCCTTAACCACCGTTATCCAGCTGTCCAGCCACAAACGATCCAGTAGAGACCAATGGTCTCCTCCCTTCATCAGCTGTCAGTAAACCTGCCTCCAGTGACAGACATAGAGATGTCTCCTTCCCACCCAACCCACGGCCTCTTGTGAAACCCCCCAGACCTCACAAATAGTTCTGCCATCCTTTGACAAGCTGGAAGACTCATGCCTCTGCAGAGAATAGATGGCATCAATTCCAAAAGATTCAAAGAACAGTCTCTTTAAGAAGCCTCCATTTGGAAACAATATTTATGCAAAGCTGTGCTTGATGAAGTGAAATAGAATTAGCCACTTCAGTAGCACAGGCTTCTCAGATCCATTCTAAGGTGGACTGGCTTATTCACTTCCAAGTGGAACAAATTCAAGAATATATCACAGTTAACTGTGATCACAGCTCCATGGAATTTCAGCCAGTGCCTGGAGCACACTGAGGTGCACTTAATATTCCCCAGTCTGTAATCAACCTTTTGTACATTTGTTTCTAATCACAGGATACAGTTTCATCTTAATGAACTGTTTTCTTATGATATTACAGTTGGTCATTTCAGCATGCCTAATGACCCATTCAGTAGGTTAAATTACAATTAGGGTCCCTTGGTTTTTGTTTCCCAGCAAGTCTTGGAAGGGTTTGATTTTTTTTTTCTTGTTCCCATTGCTCAATTTCAAGGACAGAATCACCAAAGATCAAACACAAAGACATACCTGTTGCAGTCAACGTGGAGCAGGAGATGAGAGGCACTAACTGACAGTGCAACCTTGTGCCAATGTCCATCTGCCATCCGATATGGAAGTGCCTCTGTCCTGGGCTTCCCCTTATGAATATAGTGATATCGAATCTCATCCCTCAAACCGCTGCTCTCCAGTTCAAAATAGCTGCATGTAAAGGAACAAAAAATTTGGTTTATTTTCCTTCTGGATATCACAACCATCATCAATCCCCACCCCTTACTACCAGGATTCTCAGAATCTAAAATTAGCTATCATGACACAAAGAGCCACGACCTGAAATCAATTGTACTGAATGTGACCCAATTCACCTACTTTCTGAGAGCCCTAATGGTGATGACACTTTGAGCCTCTGAAATGGAGTCAATTGATTCACTGTGAGGTAACAGGCCACAAGTAATTAGCAAAACTTGGTGCTGTCTCTTAAATACTTAAAAGTGAAGTTCATAACCTTCTTTCTATTGTCTAAAAAAGGCCATTTGTGTGGAATGGATTTATTGATGTTTATTTTTAGAATTGACATTTTTTTCTTTTTCAAGAATTAAAGGGAAACACTCATGTAAGTCATGTTGGACATCAAGGATTGAAATAAATTCTCAGGGTGAAGAAATTAGTGATCCTTTTTTTTTTTCTTCCCACCAGACAAAAAGCTATAACTGGACAACAATTCCTAGATGATGAGTAGGGGAAGGAAGGTTGAAGCTACTCACATAAGAAGCAGTATTTCAAATTATTACAGAATGAAGCATGCAATTGAGGTTTTCTCTTTCCTAAGATTGGTGTCATGTTTTCCAGACCCATGAGAAACTCAGAGCTACCACTTTGTTCTGCACTTTAGTCATAAAATGCAGCAGGCAGTTTTGGGACAGTCCTTGGACACATGCCAGGGCTGGTAGTTCCATGGGTGGCAGAACTATTTAGACTTCCACGCCTGTCTTCTGAAATGTGCCACCATCGTCATCATCAATATTGGGCCTGATCTCACTGCCAGGCATTGCACTAGGCATTCCACATGTACTGTCTAATTCATCACCCACAAAACCCTACAAGACTGATTTACCAGCCAGGATTTAAAGTCAGATCTACATTGGATAGTCTGTGCACTTTCTACCAGTTTGTTCCCATCCCAGAGGCATGATGACAAAGTGGTGAGCGTGGCCTCAACTGACACGAACTTCATACAGACAACTCAAGAGCTACTTTCCTAAATGGTTAACCAGGCTTAAGCCCTAGGTTTGGAAGGACCTGCTGCTTCTCCTCTAAACCACTGAGTTGACCTGACTCCACTAGCCAGACTATATTTAATCTAAAAGACAAAATGCAACTTCTATGAGGATCAAAATGAATATATCATGAAACTCAGCCTCTATTATGCATGACTCCCAAATCTCATGTCAGAGAACAAATGCATATTTCTTGCTCTTCTTTCATGGGAGATCTTCCCAAGACAGCAGTGCAGGGAAAACAGAGTGAACACCCGCCTCTGACCCACCTCATTTGTGCCAGAATCAGGCAGGCCCAAGGTCATAAACTGAAGAGGTTACTTATACCATAACAGTCAGCTCCCAGGCCCAAGTACATACTTATTAGTAATAATAAATACCATAAATATGTTAAAAGGCTATAAAGGAAGAAATCCCTTAACCTAGAAGATATTTATTTTAAGGAAATTTTCTAATTTCATCTAAGCAGCTAGAACATTAAAAGAATCAAACAATCAGAGAACTTAAAAGTTAAGAAGACCTTAGAGATTACGTGGTCATTCATTAATTCATTCAACATATCTTTACTGAACACATAGTGAAGGACTAAAAATGGATTTAAAAATATAGATCCTGCTTGCAAGAGGCTTTGAGACTAGTGAAGAAAGAAATAATATATGTCCCTCCTCACCCAAAAAGATAGAAACTGGCTTAAGAGAACAAAGAACAGGCAAGGGAAGCTGTCAATTAATGAGTGACTGCCATATGCCAGGAATATACCAAGTGCTTTCAAAAACATCATCCCAGGTCATTTTTTAAGGTAGATATTATTATCCCTATTTTTAAAATGAGTTTGCATACAAACAGAGATACTAAGTGCCTTGCCCAAGGCCACACAGCTTCTGGATAGGAAAGCATCATGTGGATAGGAAAGCATCACGTTCTTACACGTATTTGAGACCTTACAAAGATTCACACATCAGAAGAATCTTGCAATTGCTTTATTTTGAACAATAAGTGACTCCTGGGGGAAGAAACATAACCTTGAAAGGACAATTAGACAATGACAATGACAATTAGAAATGGTCATATAGCTCACCTGATGGAATCACAAAAATAGGAGGCAAATACATTTAACCTGATTGAATCATAATTCCTGTGGTTATGGCCTCACTGAGCAAGTGCTCAATGTATTATAAACAGATCATTTAAATATCACTTTACAAAGCATTGGAGTAAGTGGTTACCTTGGGGTAATCACAAATATACAGCTATGAGAAGAGCAATCTGTGCTAATGTTAGGAAAATGGATACCTGTGTGCTAGGGTAAAGTTTCTGACAGCATTATGCACATATTCAGAAAGTGCTGTATCTCAAACAACTTGGATAAAAATCAAGACGATGTGCTTTGAAAAAAATGTTAGGTAACTGCTGAAGTGGCCCTAGGGATGACAAAAACACTGCATGTCTAAGTGACAACTGCATAAATTTTTTTCAAAAGGTCTAGTAGGAGAATAAAGCAATATCTCCAGACATTAACTCTCTAATAGAGATGTGAGGCTTAGTCCTGATAACAACTTGGAAGAGGTGGTCACCAGCCTGATGGGATTTGGCTGTAGCCTGCAAGAAAGACCCATGACTTGCAGGAGAGCCTTAGTGACTCAAGATGTGGTCTACAGGCCAGCAGCAGCAGTAGCAGCACATGCAGAAATTCAGATTATTGGGCCCCATCTAAAACCTACCGAATCAGGATCTACATTTCAACAAGACTCCCAGATGATTCATGCACACATAAAAGTTTAAGAAGCACTGTAATAGAGTACACCAGGTGTTGCTTTACTTCCTGGCCAGCTGGTCATGGTTAAGGGAGCAGAAGTTTGATGCTATGAGCAAGTGAGCAAGAGCCAGGTGGTCTGGTAGGGAGAGGAAGAACACTGGAAATGATTGTAAACAAGTGTCTAGTGAACAGTCTACCCCTGACCAGTCCTCCCTCTTTAGGCCTCGAGAGCTTTGGGGTCTTGTTGGGAGTCTGGATGGTGCAGCTGTATAGGTAATAAAACCACCAGACAGATTTTATGAGCAGCATTTCTCCCCTTAGCTTTGGACCTTAGCCAAGTATGCTGTTCCGATTAACTGCCTCGGCTCCCAGAAAAGCCTGCTTATCCTGCAAATATTTTAAAACAGCGATGATACTCTCTCCTAAGTTTTTTTTTCTTTTTCAGGCCAAGCTTCCCTGGCTTTTTCTTTTGTACTCCTGTCTTCTACCTGAACTATAAGCCCCTCCTAGACAAGGATTCTGCCTTCCTCTTCTTTCCAGATCCTTCTCCACGTTGGTCAACATATGCTAGGTATGTTCAAATGAACCAATTTTATATTTGAATATAGCATCCAGGAATAAAGGCATTTGTGCAGACATGGTCTCATACAAAGTACAGTGACAATGCCACCTGCTTTGCTCTGGGCAGTGCATGGCTGCAAGTATATCCTAACGCTTATGCTGACTTTCCCATTAACTAACACCCCAAGTCAGTTCACAAAAAAATGCCATGAAGGCAGATCTTATCCACCCTGCATTTTCACAGCTGAACTTTTTAAACCCAAGCCCTTACTTAGTGCTAGGTAGACCCCACGCAGAATTGGCATAACAAATTCCTCAAAGCCCACCTTTGGGTATTAGGTAAAATCAGTATTACCATAAACTGAAGTCAAATTTAACAGGAATATCTGAATTCCATGGTATATTTGTAAATAAAATTCAGAAACAATTCCAAATAATATGAAGGCACTTCAAAAAGTTCATGGAAAGATTTGTATTATCTTTCAATTCTATCTTTCCACAAATTTTTGAAGTACCCTCATATAGGTAGAACAAGACCAACCAAGTTATTTTTATTAAAATGTTTATCATTTTCCCAAAAATTGATATCAAGGTATCCCATTTTCAGAATATATATATATTATCTATAACATATATATATTACATACACATATATATAATTTATATAAAATAGACCAGAAGGCTAGATATACTCAAAATGTCAAAGTAATTATTGCAGGATTGAATGTGTTATTTCTGTATATAAGGTGAAAACAGAAAAAGTTCATTTTAGATGGTATCCAGTACTAATTCATTAGTAAAGGCAAAACATTTCTTAGAAAATGTCTCTTTTCCAGCCATTACACGATATATATTGCCTAGTTAGAGAAATATATTGCACCCCAAACAGCTCCAGAGTTGGTGCAGTACCTGCTTACATTCCAACAGTGGCTTCTCTGTGGCCTTGAACAAACACGGCTCCCAGACTTGGAAATCAAGGCAAAAGGGATATGGCAAATAAGGCCAACACTCCTACCCAGTGTGCACCCCTGGAAGGATTCTCAGGACAGAGAGAAAACCAGACAGGCCTCCGTCTACTTTCTATAAAGGAAAACAAGTCACCACATGTATACACAGAGCACCTAGATGGACCATTTCCCCAAATCCTGAAAACTCCCAAAGATGATGGGGAAAAAACTAGTTTTCCTACCTTTATGTGTGGTGGTAATCTTAACTATGATAACAAAAACAATATAGCTAACATTAGTTATGTGATAATAGCTAATACTTATTGAGTACTTATTACCAGGAGTACTATCTTTAGGTCTTTAAATTTCATATCAAGATAATCCCTACCACAAGCCTGTGGGATATTTGTTATTTGCTTTAACAAATACTTCTATAGCAATGACTATGGGCCAGGAACTATTTTACAAATAGTCATTTAATTCTCAAAACAACCTTAAAAATTACCAGCTACTATTATCCCTGTTTTATAAAGGATGGAACCAAGACACAGACACATTAAACAATTTGCCCAAGGGCCGGCCCGGTGGCGCACTGGAGAGTGCGCCGCTTGGGAGCGCGGCGGCGCTCCCGCCGAGGGTTTGGATACCATGTGGAGACCAGTTCCCGCTCACTGGCTGAGCGCAGTGCGGGCGCAACACCAAGGGTTGCGATCCCGTTGGCGGTCAGTAAAAAAAGACAAAAAGGAAAAAAAAAAGACAATTTGCCCAAGACTACACAGGTAGATAAGAGCAGAACTAGGATTCAAACAAGAATGGTCTGGCTTCAGAGTTTGTGCTCTGTGCAGAAACTCAAGTCCATACTTTTAACTACTACTCATTTTGCAGATAAAAAATTAAATATTTGAAGATGATACAGTGATAGGTGGCAAAATTATGACTTGGACCCAGGTCTGGTAAACACCAGGGTAGGTGCTCACCATGGCAGCATCCCGTTACTCTCTACCGTGTCAGGTATTTTAAATATGTTATCTCTAATTCTGCCAACAATCATAAATGGTAGTTATTACTATTTTCATAAGTGTGGAAACTGAAACTCAAAATGATAAAGTGCCTCACCTGAAGTCATGTAAATCCCAAGGCAGATGTAGCACAGATAGCTGATAATACCTATCCCCAATCTTCCTGCGTACACACTAGACTATATTTCCCAGTCTCCTTGAATTTAGAAGGGACCATATGACTAGCTGTCACCAGCAAAACATGAGCCAGGTGATGTGTATGATGTCCAGGTCAAAGCAGTTAAGAGAGAGTGTGCCTTGTCCATGCCCATTGAGATGTTCAGTGGAGAATTCTGAGGCTTCAGTGGACGGTGGCTCCAATGGATGGAATAAGCCTGGGTCCTTAAATGACCATATGAAGCAGATATATCATTCCTCACACAGATTAATGTTGAACATGGATGTAAACAAAAATAAACCTTACTGATAATAATCTAATGAATTTAGATTATTAGGAAGATGAAACTGAAGAAAGGCAAAAAGCTGACAAGTAACCATGGACATAAAGCTATTGCTAGTCTACAAATAAAAGGAAATGGCAGGAAGGACCAACAGTCATCTGATGTCCTATATATGACAGATAACCTGCATTACATGGCCTAATACTCTGGTAAATTGTATTTTCCAAACATAGCCACAATATCTCCCATCTTACATACTCTTCTACAGTGTGATCTTGACACTCCTCTTATTAAAAGGTGGGAACTATGTCTTCTCCCCTTGTATCTGGACGTATTTGTCAGTGCTTTAGGGGAAAAAGTAATGCTTGGTGACTTCCAAGGCTGGTCACAAATGTATAAATGCAGTTCCTATTTTGTTTTCCAGAACATTTGTGCTTAAAACCCTGAGTCACCTGTAAGGAGTCCAACTATCCTGAGGCCACCCTGCCGTGAGGGAGCCCAGACCATATTGGGAGGCAGCATGTTGGTGCTCTAGTCGACAACTCCAACTGGGATCCCAGACAACAGCCAGTACAAACACCAGGTATGTGAGTGAAAACACCTCCAGCTGGTTTCCCCAAATGTCCACTCTCCCCAGCTGAAGCCACAAATGTTTTAGAAGAGAGATAAGCCCTCCTTTTGGGGCTCTGTCCACATTCCTTACCTACAGAATCTGTGAGCATAATAAGTTTGGGAGAGGATATTTTATACATCAGTAGAAACTGAAACATTCTAACTTCAGGTATACACATTTTTAACTTTAAAAATTTTAAATATAATTAGGTATGTCTCTAGTAAATGCCTGGGTTTTTGGCCAGAAGACCAAATTTCAAAGTGTCAACTTTCTGTTTATACATAGCCCCACAGATTAATAACTATGCATTTTCTTCTAACTTATAAAAAAGTGGAATTCTAACAAAAAGTGTAACTTAATATTAATAAATAAATCCGTGGTTTTCGGCAGCTACTTAAATAAACACATACCTAAGTAATATTTTGGTATCTTTCTCATTAACCCGTTATTTTTCTTGTATCAAGCCTCAATATTTATGCCTCAAGCTTCATGTTTTCATAAATGGAAGTGGCCACATCTGTGGTCCTTTCATGAATCAGCTATCTTTGGGTTACATCTCCAAGAGCTCTCCTGGTCTACAGAGCTATTTGACTAAGTTCAAGGGAAGTCCTAATTTACCTGGACAAACTTCTGGCTCTCCCAACTTCTGATTCCTTTATTCCAAGCAATATGATGTAGTAGAAAGAGAATAAACACCAGAAGAAAGAATGCCAGGTATCAAGGGGCTCAGAGTCCAGCCAACTCGTGTTCAATCCCTGCTGCTGCCATTTAATCTATGTCTGAAAGTGTGCAAGATACATCATTTCCCAAAGCCTCCTTTTCTTCATCTAGTAGAAAATAAAATATACTACTTTACAGATTTCTTATGAGAATAAAATGACAAAACATTTGTAAATCACCTCACAAAATGCCTACTGTCCAATACTGATTATGATTTCTCTTCCTTATCTCTTTCTGTATACATGGAAATAAACAACCTCACAGAGCTGTGATGCTGCTGAAAGCATACATACTACTACTGCCTTTGCTCAGAAAAAGTGTGTCTGCCTTCTCTTTTCTCTTGTTTATACTTGATCTGATGATTTTATTTGTAGTTGTAAAGTTACATACCAGTTATGTACTCAATCCTCTTAGCAAACATCTAGCAAGAGATTAATGGTGACAGCAATTACCAACAGCCTCTGTTGTTGAAAATAAAATATTCACTGTTGAATGAAATGTAAAAACAAAGCTCTTTGTACCAATTCAAAACAGTTATATTACAGCCTTAAAAATCCACATGGTATTAGCAATGTTGTTCTTACTGAAGTAAAGGCTGGCTTCCAACTTCCCCAGATACTGAGAACCAGGAGAAAAGAGAAGGAACCTTACAAAAGTTAAGATAGAAAAAAAAGTTTTTGATGGGAGAAGAAATTTAAAATAAAAGCAACCAATGAGCTGAAACAAAGGGAGAAGGGGTCATCTGTTTTTGAATGCCAAGGTCTGCAAGCCAGATACTGAGAACCAGGAGAAAAGAGAAGGAACCTTACAAAAGTTAAGATAGAAAAAAAAAGTTTTTGATGGGAGAAGAAATTTAAAATAAAAGCAACCAATGAGCTGAAACAAAGGGAGAAGGAGTCATCTGTTTTTGAATGCCAAGGTCTGCAAATAATATCAAATAAAAATATTTATTATGCAACCAAGCTCAAAGCATGTAGAATCACACAACTGTATCTTAAGCCTAAGGTATAGCTCTGAACCTCCAGGAGCTCAAAATCAAGAAATTTATGAATATCAATATTTAAGGAATAGGAATTAACATAGTAATAGTAGTAGTACAGTTGTAGTTATACTAATGATCAACACATGTAAAGCACTATCTATTGTCCCTTAACAAGAAATATAGTCTTCATTTTTTTAAATTTTACTTCTGTAGTTAGAAAGTAAATTAATTAATATATCTATAAGGTTACTGAGTGAAAAATTTCCCTCCCATCCTCTATTTGATATGCTCAGTACTCAATGTCCCCCATAGGCAGCTAATGTTATCAGTGTCCTGTGTATCTTTCCAAATTTTCCTTTCATAAACTCTTTTAGAATAGTTTTAGATTTGCAGAAAAATTGCACAGATGATACAGAGAGTTCCCATCTACCTCACACCCAGTTTCCCCATGATTAAAATCCTATATTACTATAGTGCATTTATCACCATTAATGAACCAATATTAATACATTATTAACTGCAGTCCCTACTTTATTCAGATTTTCTTAGTTTTTACCTAATTTTTTCTCTGTTCCAAATCTCATCCAAGATACTACATTATATTTAGTTATTATGTCTCCTTAGGTTCCTTTTGGCTGTGCCAGTTCAGATTTGCCTTGTTTTTTATGACCTTGACACAGTTTTGAGGAATACTGGTCAGGTGTTTTGTAGAATTTTTACTGATTGGGAATTGTCTAATATTTTTCTCATGATTATACTTGGCTCATGAGTTTTGGGGAAGCCCACTGAGGTAAAGTATAATTCTCATAACACCATATCAAGAATGTACACTATCTACAAGACTCATCACTGTTGTTAATCTTAGTGTCAACCCACCTGGCTGATGTAGTGTTTCTCAGTTTTCTCCATCATAAAGTGACTCCTCTCCCCTTCCATTTTTGTCCTGTAATCTTTGGAAAGAAGTTACTATGCACAGCTCATACTTAAGGAGTAGGGAGTTATGTCCTCCCTCCTTGAGGGTGGAATATTTACATAAATTATTCTGAATTCTAGCTGCATGGAAGAATTGTCGATTTTCCCCATTTATTGATTTAAACATTTATTTATATCAACGTGGACTCATGGGTTATCATTTCATACTTTGAGTTATAATCCAGTTCTAAGTTTGTTTATTGTGTTGCCCAAACTGTTCTGCCTTTAGCAATTGAAAGTTTTTCAGTTGACTCCTTTGACACACTCTCATGATTGTGGTTTTTTGGTTTTGTTTTATGTATTCAGCATTTCCTTACTTTCTGGTACTACAGGATTTTCAAGCTCATCTTATACATTTATTGACCCAGTCCTAAAATCAATCATTTCTCCAAGGAGACCTAATTTCTTTTACTAGAAAATGGCATGAAAACCAAGATGTAGGCATTAGGTGTGCTTATTGCTTCTGGGGTATTATTGCTTCTAGGTCCTCTCAGTTGACAGAGCAAAGAAATATATATGTGTGTGTATAATAATCAGAATACACACATCTATAAATATTTCTCTATGTAGCCGTCCATGTCTAAATCAAGCTGAACATGAGTTCATACCAATATCTTAAACTGTAATCCATTACCACATGGATTCTTCTAGTCTCTGTTTCATGCTTATCTGTAGTTTTCCACAATCCACCATCCATTTACTTAATCACTCACTTTCAGTATACATGTACAGTGTTTCTAGAATGGTTAACCCATGCCATCAAGTAAACAATTTTATCAACTAGAATGAAGTGTCTACACAGTCCTTTTTGCCTTTAGTCCTACAGACTCCCTTCATTTCCAAAGTTCCTGAAGCCAGCACTTTTTCCCCAACCTTCTTTGTTGAGGTTGTTTCACACATTTGTAATGCAGGTAGATAGCTCTATCACATTCTGCATTCTATCCTGGGATCCCCTGACCTCCAAAATGATTTTTTAAATATGCATACATTAAGGTTCACTCTTAGTGCTGTAAGGTTCAGTGGGTTTTGACAAATGCATGATAGCATGTGTCCACCATTAAGATAATGTTAAGATAAATAAGAATCATACCCAGTAGTCCCACTGCCTGAGAATCCCCTCTGTTCTTCACCTATTTAACCCTCCTCCAACCTTCAACACCCAGGAAATCACTGATCTCTTTGTTATCTCTTTTTTTTTTTTTTACTTTTTCAGAATATAATATGAATGGAATAATACAATAGGCAGCCTTTTTAGACTAGGTTCTTTCACTTAGCAATTAATGCATTTAAGATTCAGCCATGTTTCTGCATGGCTTGATAGTTCAATTCTTTTTTATTGCCAAGTAGTACTTCACTGTATAGATGTACCAAAGTATATTAATCCATTCATCTATAGATGGATATCTTGGTTATTTCCTGTTTTGTGAGATAATGAATAAAGCAGCTAAATAAACATTTGTGTGCAAGTTTTTGTATGAAAATAAGTTTTTAGATTACTATCTGTTGAATTGTATCCCCCAGAGGTTCATGTATTAATCCCCACTGAAACAGTGTTGAGGGTGAGAAATCCTATTACGGTAATTAAAAGCTGCAGCCTTTAAGAAGTGATTAGATTGTGAGGACCATGCCCTAGTGAACGGATTGATCCATTCATGGAGTAATAAGTTGATGGTTTAGTGGGTGGTATGGACATGGTTCTGATGGTTTTATAAGGACAGCAAGTGAGCAGGTTAGTTCTTTCTTGCTCAAGCCATTTGCCATGTGACACCTGCCACGAAGAAGGCCCTCACCAGATGTGTTCCCTGGACTTTGGACTTCCTAGCGTATGAAACTGCAAAAAATAAATTTTATTTCTTTATAAATTACCCAGTTTCAGGTACTCTGTTATAAGAAACAGAAACTGACTAATACACTGTTTAATAATAAACTGACTAATTGAGGAAATACCTAGGACCGCAAATGCTGGATTGTATGGTAAGACTATGTTTAATTTTTCATAAAACTGCCAAACTGTCTTCTAAAGTGGCTATACTAGATTACATTCCCACCAGCAAGGAGCAAGGGCTCCTATTGCTATTCATCCCCACCAGTAATTATCACTGTCAATTTTGGACTTTAGCTCCCTGTTGGTATGTAATGGTATCCCGTTTTTTAATTTGCATTTCCCTAATGACAAATGATATTGAGCATCTTTTTTCTTTTTTCTTTTTTTTTTTTTTTTTGTGTCCTTTTTGAGACCGGCCGCACTGCGCTCAGCCAGTGAGCGCTGTGAGCGCACCGGTCATCCCTATATAGGATCCGAACCCGTGGCGGGAGCGCTACTGCACTCCCAGCACGGCACTCTCCCGAGTGTGCCACGGGCTTGGCCCTTGAGCATCTTTTTAAATGCTCATTTGCCATTTATATGTCTTCTTTGGTAAGATGTCTGTTCAGATCTTTTGCCCATTTTTAATTGGATTATTTGTTTCCTTATTGTTGGGTTTTAAGTGTTCTTTGTATATGCTGGACACAAGTCCTTTATTAGATATGTGTTTTTCAAATACTTCTCCCAAACTGTGACTTTTTTCATTCTCTTAACAGTGTCTTTTGCAGAGCAGAAAGTTTTAAGTTTTAGTAAAATCTAACATCAATTTCTTTTTCATGGATCATGCTCTTACTGTATCTAAAAACTCATCACCAGATCCAAGGTCATATAGATTTTCCCCTATGTTTCTTCTAGAAGCATTATAGTTTTGCATTTTACACTAAAGTGTATGATCAAGTTAATTTTTGTGAAAGGTAGAAGGTCTGCCTCAAGGCTCATTTTTTTTTTTTTTTTTTTGCATACAAATGTCCAATTGTTCAAGCATCATTTGTTAAAAATACTATCCTTTCTACCAAAGGTTTTTTATTTTATGAAAGCAGGTATGAATACATTATTTTGTGCCACCTTTTTAACACAAATGGCAGTGTACTACTCTCACTGTTCTACATTGTTCTCTTTTTATTTAATGTAACAAGAGATCTTTCTTACACACAGAGCTTCCTCTTTATCCTTACAGTTTTCAATTTGATACATTTTCTCCCACTCAGAATTAATACCTTACCTCTTTATAGTACAAATCCAGATTACAACTAGGTAAAGGCCCATTTGCTCAGGGATAAGCTAGTCTTATATACTGGAAAAGCGAGGTTGAAAATCATATGCAAAGGATGGCAGTAAGTGCTAAGATAAGTAAGTAGCAAGCACTCAGTAATACAAAGACCTTTGATACACATCAAAGGTCTCTCTTCAAGGAATTTACATGCCACTTGATAAAATAAAATGAAAATTTATGGAAATACAAGCCTGACCTTTAAAAAGAGGGGAGAAATGCACTCTTGAATGGTGATCCAGAAAAGATTCAAAAAGATAGTAGATGCAGAATTATTTAGATGGGAGGGAGGGGGTGAGAAAGGTCCTTCAGGAGGGGAAAAAGCAAAGATGTGAATGAGGAAATGTGTCTGGCAATCTCAGGCAAGAGAGAAAGAACAGGTTTAAATAGCACTGAAGATGTGTGCAAAGAAAGCCGAGGAGGTGTGAAACAGCCAAAAAGGTAAATTGGGGTTACATTCATAGAACCGAGCTCTGATATTTGGGCTTTATCCTACAGCCTAGTGGTTCTCAAACCATTTTCTGCATGACAAATAGACAGAATGATATTCATGGGCAAAAAGCTCTCCCACAGGTGTCACTGATTATGCAAAATTTCTAGTGTGTTACCTCTAAGTCCAATCCTTTCTCCTCCTCCCAGAAAGCACATCAGATCAGTGGTTCTATGTACCCTAACTCCACTCCAATATGTTAGAGTAGTTTTTTTTTTTACATAAATAAATCACAAATTTATATCTCCAGACTAGACCAGTGTTCTGAGCTGTATACTTATATATCCAACTGTCTGGTTGGATTCCTCAAATTCAATAAGCTGAAGACATAACTCTTGATACTGGTCCTCCAAAACCTGGGCTTCATCTATTGTAGCCTACATCAGAAAGAGAGCTAGGAACCCAAGCTTTGTCTTTGACACCTTTCTCTCTCCTGTGCCTGATGTGCAAACTATCAGTAAGTTCTACTGCTTCTACTTCTAGGTATCTACCATATCCATCCACTCCTCATCTCCTCCCTTGCTGTCATCCTTATCTAAGACAAAAATCCAATTATGTATCAATCCACTCTTGAGCTTAAAATCCATCAAAGACTTCTCATTGCTATTTAGCCTAAGCCTAGAATTCTTAAACATGGCCTTCAAGAGCCCATATATCCTGACACCTGCCCATCTTTCCAGCCTTAGCTTGCTCACTCTCCACTTAACTCTCTGACATCAACCTTCTTCTTTCAAGTCTTCAAACATCCCATGTTCTCTCCCACCACAACATACTCACCCCCACTCTCAGGAACACTCTTACTCCCATTTTTCCCTAGCTAACTTCAGCTCTCACCTTAAGTGTCACCTCCCCGGAAGACATCACTGGGATGTGCTCCACCATCACCCAGGCTTTTTCATGGGACTATCTTCCTTTCCTTTTCTGTCTGTTTCTACTTATATATTTTTCTCATTATTTAACCTCTGTCTCTCCCACTGGATTGTAAGCTCTCTGTACACGTGAACCATGTCTGTTTTCATTCATCATTGTATCTTCGGAGCCTGGCATAGGACCTAGCATATTGTAAACACTCAGAAATTATTTTTGGAATAAAAGAATGAGAACAGTAACAAATCTCTGGTTTTTAGTAACAGTCACAAAAATTCCACGTAGAACACCTTAGAGCCAACTGTGATACACCAAGTTTTGTGACACTGAAGTTGAAAATCACTGTTACAGAGAATAAAAGTTACTCATCAAGGAGGTAGTCCAGTAAAAGCTCCATTTAAATAATGATAATATTTACAATAATTGATAACATTTATCAATTCTTACCACAAGCCAGCTTGAGAAGTACTTTATATACAATGTTTTAGTAAATTCTTAGAACAACTTTATGGAAGGGGGTACTATCATTATCTTCATTTAACTAGTGAAGAAACCAAGTCAGAGGGAAGTTAAATGACCTGACCACAGACACAAAGCTAGGACAATGATGCCTAAGTCAGACTCTCTTGGATGAGAGAATCATGAAAATCAACACAGATCCATCTGCCCCATAACTGAAACTATCACCCACACATAAGAGTCACTGGGAAGGCTGAAGTCATGGACAGAAAGTTCCATTGCTTGTGAGGCCAACCACTGTGAGCTAGAAAAAGACATTGTGAACAGACTCAGCATACGACCCTCCTCTGTCCGTGGTGCTGATGGCTCCACAGCACTGGGGCTGAGTGGCTTGGAAAATGTGGTCTAGTGACCACTGGCTGCTTCTGTTCAGAAGACTTGAGCTCTCAATAAAATATAGTGAGATATATTGAAAAGTACTTATCGTAATTGGCATGTAATAACTCAATAAATGTCAGCTATTATTATTATTACCATTATTTAAATGTTTTTACTAAATTGACAAGAAACTTTTATTTCCTACAAAAATGATTTTCAACTTTAATCAGCAGTATGATGTATCACAATTTTCTGTGAGGTGTTCCATATGTAATTTATTACTGTCAATAAAAACCAGAGGTTCTTTAATGTATTCATTCATTTATTCCAAAAATATTTACTAAGTATCTACAATATACTAGAGTCTATTCTAGGCTCTGATGAGACAATGATCGGAGGAAACAAATATGGTCCATGTGTTCATATTGCTTACAATTCAGTGGGAGAGACAGATGTTAACAAAATAATCACACTAATAAATGTAAAATTGGAAACAGATAAGTACTGTGAAGGAAGGAAACACGGTTTTATGACAAAGTATGAATCAGTTTAAGTAACATTGGGATAAGGCCACCTGGAATGATAGGCAAAGGCTAAACAGGAGCCCTGGAAAGAATTGCTCATGAAGTTGTAAGGTCACTGAGAACTATGTTCAGGAATAATCCTAGAAGATGGGGCCCAGGTGGGCCTAAGTGGTAATGTTTGTTCATAGTTAGACGCTGAAACAGGTGATGGGCTATATGGTAAATCTGAGGGTACCATTAATAAGACAAGTGTAGCAAGTTGCCACCCAGCCTACTTGCCATTCCAGCACCTCTTCCACAGTGAGTATCACCGTAGTGGAAATAATGACTAAACATTCCCATGGGGGAAGTTATCACCACCCCCTATTCTGAATTCTCTGTCCCTTCCTCAGGAAAGGACACCTGGATCAGATGAACTTATCTAAAACCAATTTGCCTATAAAGCTAATATATGTAAGTGAACATTTGCCCAAAGCAGCTTTATTTAAAACCAAATTTGATGAAAACCAATTTACCTTCCTATCACATGTGAATTCTTATGAATTTCACAAACATGAATTTTATGTGAGTAGTACTATTAGAGGGAATTACCACTGAGTAAACTAGCCATTAGATAAATTGATTTTAGAATAATTCATTTTGGGCAAACTTGGAGGACCTAAGACCAATACCTAGCAGTTTAGAAGGTAGATGAGGTAGCACCAGGCTGCAGGGTTTCTTCTCATAGTCAAAACCTTAGGAAGCTGGGATACTCAGAGTCCCTCCCACCTTTCAAAAGAATTAATGGGCTTCAAGATTAATCAGTGTATCCTGTGCTGCCAGCATTCCTGTTATATTCCTCATCTCCATCATGCCTGCTAAGGACTGAAGCTTCCTGCCCATCATCATCATGAAGCTGCCTTTGGATAACCCTAATCAGCTCAGACCATCCAGGTACCTAGGAGGTACAGACACGCTGAACTCAGTGTTTTTTTAAAGTGCTCCTTAAACTTTAGTGTGCATTAAGTCATCTTGTTAAAACACAGACTCTTATTCAGAAGGTCTGGGCTGGGGTCTTATGTACTGCATTTCTAATAAGCCCCAGGTGATGCTGATGCTGCTGACCTGCAGGCCACACGATCAGTAGCAAGGTCTTACAAGATGAATATGCCTGTTAAGGTGTGTGTGTTGGACTGGAGATGAAATTTACTGGATATTAGAATGTATTCTTCTCTGGTCTTGGATGTAAAGATGCAAAAAAAAATGATATCAAAAACTTACTCATATGTTCTCAGAGTTTCAAACCATGACTAAAACTTTCTCTGCAACCAGAGAGAGTTCATTGGGCAATGGCTTCTAAATACTACGAAAGCATCAAAAATTAAGTTGCCTAAAAAGGTGATGGAGTAATTGTTTTCCATACTAGAAATTTCACCACCATATAAAATATGTCCCTGCTTACCTTAGAAATGCCATTCTTAAGAAGAGTTCCTCCCCCTTCACCACACCAAGAGGCTTAGTAAAAACCATTTCATGCTAAGAATGGTCCTTTAACAAAAGACCTTACAATTAAATATAAAAAGAAATTCTGCTGGCCTACTTAACCCACAAAGAAGCCAGATGAGTGAGGTGAAGAAAGAGCTTGAGAGAGAGCACACAGTGAAGATAACACCGGGTTTGACTAAAGTGTTGCTTCCCATCCTATTTCCTTCTTCCACACACAGGTTCACAGGAACACACCTTCTCACTCCAGTGATTCAAAAGCAGTTTCTCATCTGAGGCCTGAAAAAGACAGCTATAAATTACTTCCCCCTTTAATTACAAAAGAAAAAATAGTTTGACCTTAACCAAATGATCAAGGTTAACATCACCAGTAATAAAACATACTGACATCAGGAATCCTTTGACATGATGCATGGAGAAAAGGCAACATCATTTCTTTGATATTATTGCCCAAAATACATAACTTAGTCATGAGAAAATATCAGAAACTGAAACCAAGGGATATTCTACAAAATAACTGGCCATACTCTCCCAAAATCTCAAAGTCATGAAAGACAAAGAAAGTCTAAGGAATTGTCACATTTTGGATATTAAGGAGAAATAACAACTAAATGCAATGTGAAATCCTGGACAAAATTCTGGAACAGAAAATAAATAAATAAATAAGGATATTAGTGGAAAAACGGGTAGAATTCAAATAAGATGTGTAATGTGGTTCATAATCTTACAACAATGTTAAGTTCCTGGTTTTGATCATTTTACTTTGGTTGTATAAGATGATAGTATTAGAAAAAGCTGGGTGAGGGATCCATGAGAAATCTCTGTATCATTTTTGCAACTTCTAAGTCTAAAATTAGTACAAAAGAAAAAGTTAAAAAATAAATTACTGTCTTTTCCTCCAAGAGGCAGAGCCAAAGAAGCCACACCATTAGTTCACATCCCAGTGGAAAAGTCTATGATATTATTTTTGTACTTATGAAAAAGGTAAGACTGGATCTTCTCAACATTCTCTCTTAAATCTGATTTTTCTCAACAAGACCTTGGTTCTTGGCTTCCTGTTCTCATCTCCCCCAGGCACTGAATCATTCTTACAATAAATCAAGGGAAGCCATCAACTCACCCTGGTTCCAATTGTGAAATCCACCTTCCACATATCACATAGTTGCAGAAAAGTGAAGCCTTAAGAACAGTTTGAAAGTAAAACACCAATTTGAAAAAGACTATTTAGAAGGTGCTGACTAGGAAGAAAAAAAATTAATAAGGAAGAGATCAAGACAGCAAGAAAAAGAAACTAAGGGTTCTCCCATCCTACATGAGATTGGGTGGGTATCCAACAGCAGGGAAGGTCTAAAGGTATGCAGAGGGCAGAATTCAGTAGATCATAAATCACTGACAAAGAGATTAGATCGTTCCATAAAGTCTTCTCCAGCCATCCCAAGCAGGAATTGAATATGCACAAGGCACCTAGTTTAAACCTTAGAAAAGTGACAGGGAAAAGCCTCCTCTTTTCAGTCACTAAGATAATGACAAACTAGTTTTTCTTTTCTTTTTTATTATTAATTCTTTTCTGGGTCTCTAGTGTTTGCAAGATTGATATAAAGACCAGATTTCAAATATGACTAATTTTAATAGATATTCCATAAGTATAACATGCAAGACAAATAAGATATTCAGAATATTTTAAGCCATGCCCTTTGGATTGAGAACAGAAAGCACAGTATCTCCATAATAAGAAGAATAATAATAGTCACCAATTACCATGCCTACGATGTGCCAGGCATTGTCTCAAATCCTCAGAATATGCCCACTATGCACATATGATTACACCTAGTTTACAGATGAAGAAACTGAAGATCAAAAATATAAAGTGATCTGACCAACATAACACAGCCAGGGAGTGGTGGATTCAAGATTTGAACCCAAGTCCACAGAAGATGCTCTTTCTGCTCCATAACACTGTGTTTAGGACGTAGTGAAGGACATGAAGTTTCTGTCACCAACAAAGAGATACCGAGACTGTTGGCACTGTGCTGCATAGAAGCAAGAGCTGCTAGCAAAGTCTCCCTTGGGGACGTAGAGGTGTTAAATGTACAGTGTCCTTCACAACAGATGGAAGTCACTTAAGCAAAATTTCTCACAACCTCACCACTCTTGCCACAGAGAAGACTGTGTTTTCAAAAGTAAGAAGGATGGTACATATGAACTTAGCCTGGAAGCAACTGCTAGCTTACCAACAAACCCATCCACTTTTCTTGTTGGCATAGAGCTAGACTCATTCCCAGACTCTCTCACTGTTAATGTGTTTGAGTTCCAGCCAATGGAATGTAAGTAACTGATATATGCTGTTTCCAAGATGGCCCTAAACCTCTTACATGAAATCCTTCTCTTTCTGATTGCTGGAATGAAGACAACCCCCAGAGAAACCTTGAACACCACATGTTGAAGACAGTAGAACCACAAAGTGGACAGAGCCTGGATCACTGAATCTCCACTACAAGAAGAGCTGCCTGGGACAGATGCCAACAATATCTGCATCATCTATTATGTGAGCAACAAATATATATGATACATCCCTAGCTATAACTGTCAGTGAGAAAAATAGCCCCCTAAAATAAACCCCAAGAATCCCTCAAAGCCATAAAGAAAGCCCTTGCCTCCCGCCACTTTGTTTGATAGAATAATCAGCACTGACAATGTCTACAGAGATTTATCGTTGTCTCACCTAAATTTAACTCCTCACAAGAAAATATAATTTTATTTTGACATTGGTCACCCATGCTATTCAGATCATAGGATAATAAAAGGGGGTTCACAGAATTAGGAATTATACATTAATGTTGACATCTTGACAGGCACCATTAGAATCCCCATGTTACAGAAAAGGACATTGAGACACACAAACCAAGCCATGGTTCCTTCTCTCTGTGTTCCCACCTCAAAACCAGGGCTGTTTTTTTGGCAATTTCTGCATAAGTCTCTCAGAGTTATTATAATTAACTAACTGCCAGTAAGCAATAGAGTCAAGTCTGAAATTCAGATCTTCTGAGTGGATAATGTGCCATTCCATATGAAAAGCATTTAACACACAAAACCATACCCTCAGCAAATGCTATTTCCCTCCCCCTCCACTCAGCCATATATCATCTCTCTACTGACCCTCACACTGTCCCTCTCCTTTATTCAAAGGTCATGTTCAAAAGCACAGGCAAATTTAAACTGCATCAGTCAGTTACCTAGAGGGGTTACAACCAAAGCTCTTTCTTGCTTGGAGGGGTTTTATGGTGAGAACTTCAAGGGAAGCCAGCTTCCGTAGTCAGCCTTTGGATAATTTTCCTGGTTGGATAATCCCCAACCAGATTCTCATCCAGAATTGTACAGGAAAAATTAATTCCCCAGGGATTTACACCCACCTGCCCATGGAGTAGTCTAGGACACTCTCGGCAAAGATCTGAAAGACTACTGGTGGCAGAGAATGCAGCTGTCCTCCAGTGGGCACTCTCCCCTCCTTTCTTCAGTAGTAGAATCTTAGTAAAGCACACGGCCATCCAGAATAAAGGACACGGGTCCCACCTTCCTTGCAGCAGGGTGTGGCCACATGATCAAGTTCTGGCCAATAGGACATGAGGGAAAGTGATGCGTGAGAGGAGCATGCTCTCCATTTCTGCTTGTTCTCCTTTGAACTGGCTCAGCCTGGGCATGGGAATGAACCATCAAGATCCATGAGCACAGGGCAGCACCCCACAGACTGCAGGGCCACAGTACAAAAGAGCCTACCTCCTTGGCCCTGTGAAGTTGTCACAGAAACTCTGGACTACCTGCATTCAAACTGTTGCATGGGAGAGAATGAAACTTTCATTTTATTTAAATGACTGTTATTTTGGCCTTTGTTTCAGCAGCCAAACCTGTATCCAAATCAATACAGATTCCTCGGGGTTTCCTCATGGGCAGGTGCAGGAATAATCCTGGTGGATTTTCATGGGCCTTAACTTGCCTTCCAGCCCTGGATGGATGGCTGTTTCCTCTCCATGGTCTTTTCTAGAGAAGGCATACAGTATATGTGCCTTTGAGGGATACCTACATACTTGTCCACAGAATGTTTGCATTAGAATCACATTATTTAAAACTGACATTCCTATACCAAATTCCCAAGGACTCAGATTCAGGAGATTTATAAAAATTCCCAAAATTGTATTTTTAAAAGCTCCCCAAGCAACTAAAATATTCAGCATATCTTCTACAGCCACAAAACAGCTAGATGTGAAAAATAAGTTCTACTGGTGTACAGGCCAGCTATGCCTATACAGTGATTTTCTATATTCAACAGTGATTTTCTGCATGTTATCAAGTGGCTAAAAGAGAGGAGATCAAATGTCCTCATCACAAAGAAATGATTAAGTTTTATAATAATGAATATGCTAATTACCCTGATTTGATCATCACACATTGTAGACATGTATAGAAATATGAATAATCAGTATGTTTTAATAAAAAAGTAAATAAAAGTTCCTCAAGCAATTAAGTCACCCATGTCTTCTGTGGCCTGAAGTCTACAGGCATGTGGGTGCATGTATAGAAAAGGCCTCAATGTTTTCTTGGGACCCTCCCTGCAGACCCTGCTGCTTCCCCTCCCAGACCTTGTGTTCTTCTCCCTTTAGGGCAGTATGTTCCTTCACAGTTCCTTTATGGTGCGTGTCCCTGGGGCAAAACTGTTCTTTCCAGCTTTCCTGGTCAAGCCTTTAGATGCATGTTCAGGTATCATCCTCCACACTGCAAACTGGACCTGCTTTAAGCCTCTTTACTCCCCATTGCCTACATGAAAACACTCATCCATTCAGCATATATTACTAGAAGTTCAAGGTCTTTAAGCAAAGCCAAACACACAGCACTTCTAATGATCTGACCACCTCCAACCTTCCAGCTTCATCTCCAACACTGATCTTCACACCCTGAGTTTGTAACCGTGGTTCCCTCTGTCTGGAATGCTTTTCCATCCTGGTTACCTGGCAATTCATACCCACTCTTCAAGACTCAGCTCCAGTATCCACACAAAGGACTGTAAGGACCACCTTACTACTCCTGACACTGGAAAACTGTCAAAATCTGCCTGAAAATCCGGCTTCACATTTTAAACAGGTGAATCCACTAACATCTCTATGAGGTATTTCTCCTGTCACGCCTGCAGGCCCTGGGCAGACCTGTTCTGTGGGGGACTCCTGCCCTAGCAAAAGGTTTCCTATCTCAGACCAAAAAGAAGTTTGTCTCATTAATTCAACTAACATATATCAAACATTTATGCCATGTCATGCCCTGCCAGGGCCTGAGAGTAGATGACTAAATCACCTGATTGCTAATGGCTTCCATCTACTATGCCATTTTTTGATTTCTTTCTGTGAAGACTTGATGTACATCACCCAAGTGCTCCCTGAGTCCTGACCACGCCAGTTTGCCAAGCCATTCTCTGGAGCTTACCTCTTCAACTTCTGCAAGTCCCCTGGAGTCTTTCTGCCCAGCTTCTAAGTCACTACTTTGCCTGATAATCCAACTTGTATATGCGCCCTGATTCCCAGCCGAGCCTCTTGCCAACTCATCGTCTGCTCCCATCCATTCCCAACTTGATTTGGTTCTCTCAGTTCTGACTTGGGACCGCCCATGGACCCAGCATGAACCCGACTAAACACACTGGCCTGATTAAGCACTTTAACATCCTTGGTGGAAGCCTCTTAGAAAAAAAGAGGAAAACAAGAAAAGAACTGGACCCATTACGACTGCCTGCCCAGGGGAGCTAGAGAGAGGCCCTCCACTCATCTCTATGAGGTATTATTAAGAGCTTTCTGATGGCTCATCCTCATTTGCTAAGCAAGTGTTCCCCAGTAACATGCAAATGAACAAGAGAGCAGCCCCGATATTCAGATTAAGCAATACATGAATCACTACAGAACCCAGGCAGAGCCTGTTGGTATATAAGTTATTGCTGCCCTTTTTAAAAATTTAATTACGGTGTTTGAACATTATCTCATTTTAAAGATCTAGCTGCCGAGGCTCAATTAAAATTCCAAAGTGTCAGAGTGAGAAAAAGCGCCAAGTGAAGATCTAGCTTCGTCTGGGGTTTAAACGTATGAAAACAGTTGGATATTTTACAATCATAACAAGTCCTTTTGGAGATGGACGTTATTACCCGACAATCAATTCAAGATGTTTTACAATCCCTCTGCCAGCATGTGAAACCACAGTGTACTTCATATAATAAGGAGCTGGTTATGAGCTGATAATATTCATTGCAGAAGAATGAATACCCCTTCCCCAACCTCATCATGATCATACTTAAGCTCAATCAGGCACTTGACACATCTTACTATAGAGTAGAAGCCTGTGAACAAGACCCTCAGTGGTAAACTCTCCCGGAAATGATGCTGGTTAGGAATGTGTATTCCAGAGGCAGCTGGAGAAGGGAGAAGGGTAGAAGGAGGAACGGAATAATGCACCATGCCTTTGCTTTTATTGTCATGCCCAGAAATACCCTTCATCTTTCTTTCCCTCCACCTACCTCCCCAACGCACAAATTCTCCACCTGGCAAACTCTTACTCATGCTTCAAGTCCCAGTTTAAATGCCATCTTCTTTATAAAGCCTCCCTTGACTTTCCCTAGAAGAGTTAGTGGCTTCTTTCTCTGTGTTTCAATGGGATGTTTTCCTTATTTGTTTATTCAATAAATATTGATTGGGCACCTAGGAGGTGCCCAGGCATTGTTCAAAGTGCTTAGGATATAGAAGTGGACAAAACAAAGTTTTGCACTTGAGTTGCTTACCTAACAGAAGGTGGGGGGGGGACAAGTAAATGTATTTTGTGTTAGAAGACAGAGTAGGGCAATGGGGCTGCAGCATGGCATGGCAAAGAGGGCTATCAGAGAAGGCTTCTCTAATACAGTGGGAACATGTGAAAGGAGATCTGAAAGAAGTAAGAGGTAAGACCTGCAGGAGAAAGAATATTCTCGGACAAAAGAAATAAGTGCAAAGTCCTTGAAACAGAGGCAGGAGGAAGTGGGACATGCCTGTGAAACAGCAGGAAGGCCAGTGTGGCTGAGCTGAGTGAGAATGTAGGGGTGGCAAGAGATGAGATCAGAGGGACAGGGACAGACAGGAGCCAGATCACATAAGGACCTGTAGCCATGATAAGGACTTTGGATTATATCCTGAATTAGTGAGGAAGCAACTGAAGGGTGCTGAGCAAAGGAGCAATACAACATGGCTTACCCTTTTATAATATGTACCATGGTGTGTTGATAGATCTGTCTCCCCCAAGGGCACACTTCAATCTCCCCAACTAGCACAACACCTGTTGGATTATATCCTGAATTAGTGAGGAAGCAACTGAAGGGTGCTGAGCAAAGGAGCAATACAATATGGCTTACCCTTTTATAATATGTACCATGGTGTGTTGATAGATCTGTCTCCCCCAAGGGCACACTTCAATCTCCCCAACTAGCACAACACCTGGTTTATAAAAGGTATTTAATAACTTTTCAGGGAAGAAAAGAAGAGAACAGAACAGAAAGAAGACCCTGAACTGGCCACAGGCATCCATGGTACACAGGACTGTCTTTCTTCCACTAATCTTTCTCAAGAAAGGTTAGCCTCATAAGTTCTGTCTACACCTGAGCTTACCTTACATCAGACTTTATTCAGAAACATCACTTGTGTTTTCCAAGCACAGGAATAAACAACAATTGTAGTCTTCCAAAAACAGCAAAGCATCAAGAGTCATCACTGAAAAAGGTTTCTCAAAATTAAAGAAGACCCTGAACTGGCCACAGGCATCCATGGTACACAGGACTGTCTTTCTTCCACTAACCTTTCTCAAGAAAGGTTAGCCTCATAAGTTCTGTCTACACCTGAGCTTACCTTACATCAGACTTTATTCAGAAACATTACTTGTGTTTTCCAAGCACAGGAATAAAAAACAATTGTAGTCTTCCAAAAACAGCAAAGCATCAAGAGTCATCACTGAAAAAGGTTTCTCAAAATCCCTGTGGCCAGAATTCCTGGGCCATCAAAACAGCCTTCAAAACTGACATAGGGTCCAAGTTCCATTGCTATTACAGTCTGGATTGGGACCCTCACCTCGCCCTCCAACAATACCCTCTACAGATCTTCCTAAAAAGAGCTCAAGGGATCAGTTAAATTATCTCTTCATCCCTCAGGGACCATATACCCATGGTAAATAACTCAGTGTCCTCAAGACACTCTGAAAGATTAAAAACGAAGTTACTTTGGAGTCCCGAGAGTTGCTGTACTTACCGTATTTCAGATCCTTTGCAAAAAAAGTGGGGAAAGATTCCCATAATTCTAGTGGCTTTCTTAAAGTGACTTGTGTTTTCCAAGCACAGGAATAAACAACAATTGTAGTCTTCCAAAAACAGCAAAGCATCAAGAGTCATCACTGAAAAAGGTTTCTCAAAATCCCTGTGGCCAGAATTCCTGGGCCATCAAAACAGCCTTCAAAACTGACATAGGGTCCAAGTTCCATTGCTATTACAGTCTGGATTGGGACCCTCACCTCGCCCTCCAACAATACCCTCTACAGATCTTCCTAAAAAGAGCTCAAGGGATCAGTTAAATTATCTCTTCATCCCTCAGGGACCATATACCCATGGTAAATAACTCAGTGTCCTCAAGACACTCTGAAAGATTAAAAACGAAGTTACTTTGTAGTCCCGAGAGTTGCTGTACTTACCGTATTTCAGATCCTTTGCAAAAAAAGTGGGGAAAGATTCCCATAATTCTAGTGGCTTTCTTAAAGTCTGAGGTGTCTGAATTGTAACCAGCTAACCCACTCATTTCTGGAATCCACAATGGCTTAAAGGAGGGAAACTTAACATTCATAAAGCCTACAAATTGTATTTTACATTGACTGGACAGCTCAGTACTGAAGTATCTTACCCTCATCTGAAACCTTTCGACAATTTACAAAGTTTCATCTAACAGTTGATAAACAGACACTGCAGTTGCCCAGCCCCTCCTTCTGCCTCTGAAACTTTACAGGTAGAGAGCCCCCAGACATTGTTCTCAGAGCATGACCAGGCCTGGCTGAGCACCGGACACATCTGCAGCATTTAAACAACAGCCTTTATCAGCAGATGTCTCATCACTGACATAGAAAAGCAAAGTGAAAACATCAGTTAATAATGAAACACATTAACTAGGTTCAAGCCCACCAGGTCTTGCGTGGCCTCTCACTGCCAGTTCTCTGGCAACCTATGCCTCAGTCTCTTCATCCATGAAATGGGGATAATAATAGAACCTACCTCACCATTTTGTAAGGATTAAATGTTACCATGCATTTAAAGTGCTTAGAGAAAATTATTTTAAGTGAAACAAGTCAGGCACAGAAAGAAAAATATCACATGTTCTCACTTATTTGTGGGAGCTAAAAATAAATAATAAATAAGTATACAAACAAATAAATGGTGTGGGGGAAAGAAGACACAACAATCACAATTCCTTGAACTTGTTAAAAACAAGTGAACAGATATGATGTAGATGGCAGGGAGAGAGGAAAGGGAGAGGGGAAAGTGGAACTGGTAAAGGGACACAAAAGGCAACTACATTGTATATTGATAAGTTAAAAGAAAAATAAAGAATTACTGTAGTTCTCCCTTCGCTACGGGGGTACATTCAAAGACTCTCCATGGATGCCTGAAACTGTGGATAGTACCAAACCTTAAATATACTGTAAAAATAAATGAAATAAATAAAGTGCTTAGCCCAGTGCCTAGTAATGTATTACATGATTTTTAAAGAGCCTTTAATATGCTAGTATGTCTTATGATTTTCCAAAAAAGAGAGAGTGTCATGTTTGCCAAGTTTATTTCATCTTGTAACTCTTATTTTCTAAGGATATCTTATAGACCTGGTGGTGCCTAGGACCTCATTGGGGGAACCCCCATGCTACTCAGTGGTATGTGCCCTGAATCAAGCTTGAATTACATCCATCTCAACATGTCCAACTCAGCAAAACGTAATTACTCCCATGAAGAACTATTAAAGTTAAGACGAGATGAAAAACGATACTTAAAGATAACTCATTGGGCAAAATTCTTAAGCACTCTTCCAGTCTTCCTTCAATTTTTTCAGACTTGGCTTTGCTTTCTGGCTCTGCCACTCTCTATTTGTATAACTTTGGATAAATTACACAACTTCCATGAACAGCAATTTCCTGATCTCAAAGATGGAAAAATAATACCTATCATATCTTGGTTGTAGTAAGGACAGAATGAGATGATGAAGGTAAAATAGCTGGTATATTCTAGGTATCAAGAGAAGTACAAGTTCAGCCAGAAAGCTGGCACTACTTAAGGACAGCCAGTCCAACAGCTCCAGTTTCTGGCCCAGTATTCATCTGTGAACAATGCTGAAGTCAAAAAGCACCAAATGAATTCATTTCCTTCTTTTGAAAAAGTATATAAACATGTTTTAAATGCTGGAAACAGGTATGGAGCATTCCCATCTCTTGTTGGACACTGAATATATAATACTCAGAAAGAGATAAATTATTCCACATTCACAAAGCTGAGAGCTGAGGAGCCAGAATCAAATCAGGGCAGAACTAAGGGCGAGAAATGGATCAGCAATGGTTATTTCCACATCCCCTTCAAACTCATCATGTATACATACTATATCTACAGGACCAATTCTGCTCAATCAGCAATGGCTGTACAGCTCAGATTATCAAGGACAGTTATTCTAGGAATAATTTATTATCTTGTTTCACAGTTAGTCCTCAACACATCCCAAGGATTCCATGATTTCAGGGACTAAACCCTACCTTCCAAACTAAGATTTACTCCTGAAGTTAGCCTAAAATTCCTCATCAGATAATATGTTCCCCAAACTCTGACCCTAGAAAATATGACCACCATGGAAATAGAAAAAATAGAATGTCCTTGGAGTGATTTGTGAAAACAATCTAACGAAGCTTCAAAAATAAACCCTGTTTGGAAGCTGTGATACGTAGATTCCATGGAGCTTTTAGCTAGTTCCACCTCTTTGCTCCCACATTTCTTTCATTCTTTCCCAATTTGAAGAGTACCCAATCCAAACCATGATTCCTAAACTGCCTTACTCCTTTAATTAGTGATAAAGATGCCTGCATGGTAAATGCATTCTCTGCATAGCCACCTAAGAGCTTTCTCTAAAAACAACCATCCTTGCAGACCACTCTCCCACTTTGAAAATACTTCATCTGCACCACAGTCCTTAATCATTGGTCCATATCCTCAGACGCCCTTCCAATCTCACTTCAAACTCTTCAGACTGGGCTTTGCATTCTGGCTCTGCCCTGTTCTATCTACATAACCTTGGGAGGGAGTCACAAACCCCAGCAGCTACAGAGGCCAGGCAGGTATCTCATGGGACTGAAGTGGGCTGGAAGTCTGAGGTACTTTTCTTGAAACAAGCAGCCCTTTACATATCTTCAGTTTTCCTCTCTTAATAAAGACATGGGTATAAGAATTTCACTTGTCTCCTAACTCTATGTCAATTTAAAAAAAAAGAAAGAAAACAGCAACTGATACATGGCTTCACAGTGATAAGGGGACAATCAGGAGAGCTAGGGACTGTGGCAATCTGAAGAAACTTGCCTGTTTTTCATGAGAAGCTGGAGAGCTGGCAACTAATTTGTCATTTTTTTTAATTTGTGGGAAAACACTGTAGGAGTCAATATAATGTGAATCAAATAAAGCACCTCTGCAAGCCAACTATGGGCTACAATTTCAACCTTTATCCTATAAGCTAAAGCCACTGTTCTTAACAAATCCTGCAAGGCTGCCTTTCATTGTCAACATCACCAGCCCCATCTCTTTGCAGTTTCTGCCCTGCAGGATGCACTCTACCTTTTCATAGTCTCTCACTCCCACACACCATATACTCCCCCACCTCTGTGCCACACCCCTCTTCTCAGGGATGAGACCCTCCACCTCTCAGGAAAGGCTGTTATTGGCTAGATGAATCTAGTTCTGGATGTCTCCAAATGAACTTATAATACTTCAGATGGTGAGCTGCCAATTCATTCCTACCAAGCCGTTATTATTTGCAACCAACTTAATCCATTAGAAGGGGCAGGGGTGGCTAAAAATATTATTCCAAAAAAAATAGTTTATTTGTTGTACAAAAAAATTATGTAACTGTTGTAGTTTCATATAATTCAATTTTAATAATTATGGAATTATTTTGACTTCCAAGGAACAGTTCTCATAGATGGGTAAACTTTCTTTGCACATAACTGGTGCTCAATAAGTGATTTTTGACCTGAAACAATTTGGCCTTGTGTAAACATCACATTTTGTCATTTATGAAGCACACTCTCCTTCACTGTGAAGTCATCATGGCGGCTATTACTGTTAGTCTCTCTTCACCCAGAACCACACCCTCTCATCACCCGCAATTTACAAAGTGCCACACACACTAGCTCTCAGTCTTTCTCCAAAACACAGCAAACTGGATCCTACCACAGGGCCTTTGCACTTGCTGTCTTGTCCATCTGGGACACTCAGCTTTCTGATCTTCTCATAGCTAACTCTTTCTTAAATTTCAATGCCCTATCCTCATTGAGCCCTCTCTGGCCTCTCGTCTCTACTGGCCTATCACTCATCCCTCCATTTCATTTTCTTCCATAACATTTGTCATTAGTTTTAATTTTGTCCATATTTATCATCTAAGTTGTCCCACTAGAATGTAAGCTCCCTGAGGACCGGCCCCTTACATGTCTTCCTCACCACTGAAGAATCCACCAATGTTTCTAGCCACAGTTAAGTACCTGAAATAGATCAGTATTTGGTGAATAATGAATAAATTCTAATTTGAAATATAAGTAAGCTGAGGCACAGAGAGATGCCTGCCCTGTCTCATGGGCATTCATTGACAGAGCAGAGCCTTCAGCCGTGTCTTCTGACTCCTGACCCAGCATCAATGTCATTGCACCACCCTCATCAATGTTCCGACAGCCACCCAGGACTCATCAAGTCAGGAGGTAAAATCTATCTTTCCTCAGTGACAAAGCTCATCTGTCCACATTTCTGTCTACAGAACCAAACAGGTGAATGCATGTTACCCAGAAATGCAAGCATTTCACAACTAATTCCAAAGGACATCAGAGAGGACAGCTTTTTAAATTCTCCAGGAGAATTCCATTCAACTTAAATGATTTTATGCATAAATATTAATGAAATTGTGACTTTTATACTAAAAAGTAAAGGTTAATGGCTACATTAGCTGTTCTGCCATTTCTCAAACACTAGGCAATCCAAAATCTAATATGCATATATACAAGCATGAGCAATTTGCCCAAAACATTATACTCTATTGCAGTGATGCTTCTTGTCTTCGATTAAGGTCAAAAGTCATCTGAACAGCTTCATTTCTTCTGAAAAAGATTCAAATTTTACTTAATTAGTGTGTTCCTAAAAACCTCTTCATTTTCTTGACATCGGATCCTTCCGTTCATTTTCATTTCTGCCTGAAAATTACTACTTTCCAATGCACACTGCAGCATAACTCGCCATTCTCTTGCTCTTTGAATACACACCCTTTAAACTTTCCCTTGAAGATGTATCTACACACTCCTAAGCATAAGGATAAAAATGGTGAAAACTCAGAATCCAGGTGTCTTGTCTCCTAGCATTTGGAAGCATCTCTGGATGGTGCACATTTTCAGCTTTTAACTACTTACCTTCTTCAGGAAGAAGCCTCCATCAAGAGGTAAGTGATCTCATTTACTGGAGAATATTTACCATCCATCATTACCCTTTTGCCACTTTTCTATATATTTTTTTTTCATCTATTCAACTAAAAATTTGAACAAGGTGAATGCAGGGAACTATGCTATGTGACCTACACAGCACAATATAATAAATAAATAAATAAATTTTTAAAAAGACTACCCCACCCTTCCTTCCCAGAGCACAGTAACTCCAAGTAGCCCGGAACCTGGGCATCATCCTGAATTCCTCCCTCTCCGCCCCCACCATTCCATACAAAACTACATTCAATCCACTCCTGAGTTCATCACCTTCTCTCCATCTGCCTCACCATGACCTGACCTAGTTCAAGACCCTGTTCTCTTATCTAGGGTTTAGATTCTAGACAACTGCAACAACCTCCTAACTGGCTTTCTGTTTTCAATCTTGCCCCCTCCATGCCATTCTCTATTCAACAGCCAGTGGAATCTTTCTAAAACACAAATCTAACCACACCACCCTACCTGCACTTAAATCCCTTCCATGGCTCCTCATTGCCCTTGACATAAAAGCTAAACCCCTATTCATGGCTTACAAAGCCATTCACAATCTGGCCTCTTGCCTGCCTCTTCAGGTTCGCTTCTTGACACACCTTGCTGCTTCTTCCCTACCTATGCTCTCCCTACTCTCCAATAACACTGAATTTTTCTTCGGTTCTTTTAATGCATCATGATCTCTTGCCCCTCAGCCCTTCACTCATGCAGCATCCAGAACCTGCTTCCATTCATCTTCTCGTGGCTGATCTCTACTTATACTCCCAGTTAGTCTATTAAGCATATCTCTCAGGGGGAAGACTTTGCAACTCCTTTTGCGTAAGTTAGGGTGCCCTGCTCTCTGTCTTCCTCCTATCAGAGCATTAACCATACTTTACGATGTTTCTCTAATTAACTGTCGCCATTCCTGTACGCTTCAAAATTGCAGCTCAGCATCTATCGCCACACAGTATTTGGTATGTTTGCATTAATATTTCCTGGATGATGTTGAAAATGGGGCTTACAGTCTACTAGGATCATAGTTCTAAATCTAAATTCTCTCCGGTTATAGGCACCCTATATTTGTTTAAAATATGGAGAACCGTCTGCATACTTCGAAAGCAGTATGAAAATGAAGTTATTTAACAATTGAAATAATCTACTTTATAGGCACCCTATATTTGTTTAAAATATGGAGAACCGTCTGCATACTTCGAAAGCAGTATGGATAGATTTCAAATTACTTCCTTTCTTCCAAAATGAAGTTATTTAACAATTGAAATAATCTACTCTTCTATAATACAAACCTCATGCTGTATTTGATTGAGAAAAGAATTAAACTTTTAAGTTTAATCACCCAAGGAAAAAGGTTTTTCTAAGGCTGGCTTCACCAAACCGTGTAACACGCTTCTGGAAACTCCTCTCATTACTATTTTAACAGTGGGAAGGTCCCAATATCTACCTTCTTCTCTTCTGAAGAATTTGAGAAGGAATTAGGAAATATCTAAAGAAGCCGTGAGGAGAAACGGGGAAATGACACTGATCAAGTGCCTTGATGTGAGAGACGTATGAGGAACTGTTCTTCTAAGTGCTCTTTCTGAATCCTCCCCATAACTTCATGATGTGGTAACTGACACCTTCACTTTACATGGAAGGACATGGAGACTGAGGTGACTGAATGACTGTTGTAAAAGTTCCCACACCTAGCAATTGATAGAGCAGGGAGTTAAACCCTGGTCTATCTGGCATCACAGTGCAAAGTTCTTTGCATCAGGAGAACTCAGAAAACTGAAGAGTATCTTTTGAAATGCAAAATTTGTGTTTAAAAAAAGGAGATGCCTCCTTAGGAAACCAAAATGTCTTCTTCATCTCCTCATAGAAGTATTCTGAAGGAAGCTTTTTCATAGATCCCTAGCTTTCAGCTTCCCATCTAATTACGGTTAGATTTAATTTTATCTATAATTTAGGAAGAAAATTGAAAACAGAAGATTTACCATTATATCTTATAGAGTTGCATACACTGACAGAATGTTCAATTAGATTTAATCTGTGTTAATTAAGCTTTTCATTTTAACAAAGCTCTATATTAACACATTTGAATCAGAAAAAAATAAACACTAAATCTGCAATGTCATTAAGATAGTTCAGCAAGGCAGATTTATTTTTGTTGCTCTTCCAATGGGCTCTATTGGTATTATAAAAAAAATCCATCACGTTAGAAATATAGATTAGAATTAATAACAGAGTATCCATTCCATTACATAAAAGAGCCTATTTCAATTACTAACTCCAGGTGCTTTTTCTGCAGTCTTTATATTTAAGTTTTCCGTTTCATATACCCACTTAAGATATCCATGCAAACTCAATTGGCTCAGTTACCTAGGGAATTTCCAGATATTGCTTCACCAAGAAGTTCACTCTTAATTTAAGGAATCACAGTCTCCCAAATGTTCTACCTCTGGCTGCAGGGTTCCCATCAGGTGAGAGAGATGCCTGCCTTTGGCTGGAAGGGAACTCAGACACTGAATGAACTCTTGTACCATTAATTCAGTAATGGCCCTGCCTGAAAGTAGCCAGAAGCCTAGAAGAAATTGGAAACAGCAATTTCCGAAACATTAAATGAAGTTTCTCTGGCTGACAGCTTTGGAAAAGGCAGTGGATGATTACTTCCTGTGGTACACATGATGGCTAGGGAGGGTGTTCATATCCCGAATGCAGCTCCCCATTGAGCTTCATCAGCAAAGGTGACTTTCGTCTGTAAATTGAACATTACCAAAAGGTTTGGGTGATAGTCACTATTTTCCTTTAACCGCTGAACTAGGGGGAAATGACTGTTTTCTCGTCTGGGTCTTCTTCAGCATCCTGTCTTTCCTCAGCACCAAATTTCCACCTGAACATCATCATCATCATCATTGTTGTCACTATTATGGCTTTTTTTATTGAGTTTCTATGGTGTGCCAAGCACTATGTTAGATGTTTTACAAGTACTTCTAATCTTCACAAAAGTCACCAAGTATTATTCAGTTCAATCTCCAGATAGTAAATCTTTGTGCTTTTCACTATCCTGTGCAGCCTCCTGCATATAATACATCCAGGACAATACCTGTGCCTGAGACAATATATTCCATGCAAACATTGAAACTAGCCATGGAAATCCGGAGCAGCTCTAACCAGAGGTGGAGAAAATTAATCATGAATTCTTTAAATATTTATTTATAGAGTGCATACGATGTGCTTAAGAATATTACTTGGAGACAAACCCATGTGTGGCAGTCTCTTACCTATGCTAATTTCATATATTTGGGCACAGAATAAATAGGAAACATCCCGGCCAATCAACATAGAGACTGCCTAGTTATTCCAATATCCATGTTCTCTTGTCCTTGAAACACGGCTAGACTGAGTTTCGTAGTACTAGTCAATGAAATGGGGTGCAGGTAATGCATGACATTTCCAGGCCTGGCCCTTAAACCTATCCAAAGAGACCATAGCAAAGTTCTAATTGCAATAGAAGCTATTAACCTGCCTTCTAATTGCAATAGAAGCTATTAACCTGCCTCTCTCAGAAAGCATGGTTAGAGCTGAAAATAAATAAATAAATAAATAAATAAATAAATAAACAAACAAACAAACACACAGAAGGTAACACAACTGAAAGATGCTACATATAAAACTGTGTGCCTGTTGGTATCTATACACCTGCAAAAACTATGCATTGTTTTAAAATGTGGCCCACAAAATTAAAAATATTGAAAATGCCAAAGATCACCAGAAAAAAATTTTAGCATGCTCAAAAATCTAAAAATCTTATAGCACATATTTTATGTCCTCAATTAACAATAAAACCAGAAATTACCTATTAAGTAGCTTTTAATCTAATCATTTTTGAATTTTTAAATGGTCCTCTAACTATGGTCAAAGGGAAAGTCAAACTGAAATTAAAAGCTATAGAAAAGCACAGGAAATGAAAACAGTACATAGAAATATCAATGGACATATTCAAAGCAATATTCACAAGAATATAGAAAGCCTTCAGTGATTTTACTAGTAAGCACAAAATAACGAACTAAATGTTTAAAAAGCTAGTTAAAGTACCAACGAGATAATCCAAAAGAAGGTAAGAAGCAGAAATCAACGAATTTGAAATGAAAAACAGGAGACTTAACCATAAAACTAAGAACTACCTCATTAAAAAGACCAATAAATTACACAATAACATGATGAGCCTGTACAAGAAAAAAAGAATGAAACACATATGTCTCACATTAGAAATGAAAGAACATATAATTACAAATATAAAAATTGTATTACATAAAAGAGAACATAATGTCCAACTATTGACAAAAAATGCAAATCTCAATGAAATATATGATTTTCTTTTTTTTTTTTTGTCTTTTTGTCTTTTTTTTTCCGTGTCTGGCAACGGATCGCAACCCTCAGTG
>NW_007728699.1:68364-68684 GCF_000696425.1 Galeopterus variegatus | reverse complement strand
GAGAACATAATGTCCAACTATTGACAAAAAATGCAAATCTCAATGAAATATATGATTTTCTAAAAAATGTAAAATGGATCTGAAAGAGCTTAAAGTTAATTAAATAGAATTATACAATAAAAGAAATGGAAAATGAACATTTCCAATAATAAAAGATTTCCCAGACTCTCCAAAAACAAATTATTAGCCCAAATATTTTCTGTACTTTACAGCCCAAATATTTGCTATACAAAATATTTTCTGTACTTTTCTAATTATATTTACATTTAATTATTTTCAGGCTAATTCTATGAAAAATATTTATGGAAGAGGTATTTTCT
>NW_007728699.1:66981-67641 GCF_000696425.1 Galeopterus variegatus | reverse complement strand
CAAAAAAAAAAAAAAAAAAAAAAAAGCTACTCCACGTAGTTTAAAAATCAGCTAAAACTATGATACTAAAACCAGATGAAAACATTAAAGGAAAGAAGAGTGCAGACAATATCTTCCTCATGAGTATAGATACAAAAATCCTCAACAATATACTATCAAATCAAATGTACAATATAGAAAAAAGGTTATACAACATGACCAAGTGGAATTTATCCCAAAAATACAAGCTTGGTATAACATCCCAAAATCAATTAGGTTAATACACTACATCAATAGAATAAAAGATTAAAAATACATTATCACCTCAAGAGATGCAGAAATAGCACGTGAAAAAATTCAACACCCTTTCATAATAAAAACACTGAATAAACTAGGAACAAAATGGAACTTCCTGAACCTGATAAAGAACATCTACAAAAAGAAGAGAACTTCTCCAACCTGATTAAGAGCATCTCTGAAAACCCACAGCTAAAACGCTTCATGGTGAAAACTGAAAGCTTTCCCCCTAAAAACAGAAACAATACAAGGATGTCTGCTCTCACCACTTCTATTCAGTATGTAGTGGAACTTCCAGCCATGGCAATTAGGCAAAAAAAAGAAAAAAAAAGAAAAGAAAAAGAAGGAAGGAAGGAAGGAAGGAAGGAATGAAGGGAGGGAGGG
>NW_007728699.1:62476-65762 GCF_000696425.1 Galeopterus variegatus | reverse complement strand
GGGAGGGAGGGCATCCAAGTAGAACAGGAAGAAATAAAACTATCTCTATTTACAGAAGACATGATCTTATACAGAAAACTCCTAAGGAATCCACTAGAAAACTATTAGAACTAATAAATTAGGTTTTTATACACCAGCAATGAACTAGCTGAAAAAGAAATCAAGAAAGCAATCCCATTTTAAATTGTTACAGAAAACAAAATACCTAGAAATAAGAAGGTAAAAGATCTCTGCAATGAAAACTACAAAACACTGATGAAAGAAATTTAAAAGGACACCAAAAAAATGGAAAGATAGTCCATGTTCATGGATTGAAAGAATTAATATAGTCAAAGTGACTGATGGAGTTTGGATGTGTTGTCTCCTCCAAAACTTATGGGGAAATTTGATTCTCAATGTGGCAGTATTGGAAACTGATTGAATCATGGGGGTGGATCCCTCATGAATAGATTAGTGCTCTCCCTAGGTCGGGGGGGGGGGAGTAATGAATGAGTTCTCGCCCTATTAGTTCCTATTAGCTAGTTGTTTATAGGACCCTGGTACCACTCTCTCTCTCTTGCTTCCTCTCACCAAGTGATCTGCTCATACCCACCAGCTACTGCCACTTTCTGCCATGAGTAGAAGCAGCCTGAGACCAATGCCAGATGTAGCTGTCCCAGAATTGTAGGGCATATTAACCTCTTTTCCTTATAAATTACCCAGTCTCAGGTATTTCTGTTATATCAATGCAAAGTGAACTAACACAGTGACCATACTACCCAAAATGGTCTACAGATCCAATACAATCCCACCTAAATACCAATGCTATTCTTCACAGAAATAAAAAAACAATCTTAAAATTAAATGGAATCACAAAAGACCCCAAATAGCCAAAGCAATCCTGAGCAAAAAGAACAAAGCTGGAGGCATTACACTACCTGACTTCAAAATATGCTACAAAGCTAAGCAATCAAAACAGCACGATACTAGCATAAAAACAGACAATGGAACATAATAGAGAGCCCAAAAATAAATCCACATCTCTAAAACCCATTGATCTTTGACAAAGGTGCTAAGAATATATAATGGGGAAAGGACAGCCTCTTCAATAAATGGTGCTGGGAAAACTGGATATCCACTTGCAGAGGAAAGAAACTAGATCCCTATCTCTCACTATACACCAAAATCAACTCAAAATAGATTAAAGACTTAAATGCAAGACCTGAAACTATAAAACTACTAGAAGAAAACATAGGAGAAACATTCCAAGACATTGGTCTGAACAAAATAAGTTCTAGTGGTATACAGTAGTGCTAAGCATGTATAAATAACAATAATTTATGGCATGTCCCCAAAGGGCTAGAAGAGAGGAACCCAAATATTCTCATTACAAGGAAACAATAAATATTTGTGATGATAAATTTTCTAACTACCCTAATTTGATCATTACACATTGTATACATGTATTAAAATATGTCTGTACCCCATTAATATGTATAATCAGTATATTTAAATTTAAAAAATGAACAAATTCCTTTTTTAAAAAGGAAACAGTTGATCCTCATTCTATATGAATATTTCACAACATACTGAAAAAGATAAAATGCTATCAAAGTTTCACAAAGCTTAGTATTATGCAGCAACAAAATCTAACAAAATAAACATTTTTATGTCTTAAAGAAAAGAAAACTCATAAGGAATCTACTAAAAAACCATTAGAGCTAATAAATGAGGTTGTTAACAAGGTTGAAGGATACAGGTCAATATGCAAAAATCAAGTGCATTTCTATACAGTAGCAATGAGAAACCAAAAAATAAAATTAAGAAAATAAATCCATTTACAATACCATCAAAAATAAAATAACATATTTAAAAATAAATTAACAATATCTGTGAAAAACTTACTCTCTGAAAACTGGAAAAAGAAAAAAAGTTAAGAGAAATTAAAGAAGATCTAAATAAATAGAAAGATATTCATGTCCATGGACTAGATGATTTAATATTGTTATAATAGCAATACTCCCCCAAATTGATCTATGGATTCTACATATTCCCTGTCAAAATCCCAGCTGATTTTTTTGCAGAAATTGACAAACTGGTCCTAAAATTCATATGGAAATTTAAGAAAACTGGAATAACCAAAACAATCTTGAAGCGAAGTACAAATTTGGAAGACTTCTGAAATTTCAAAATTTACTACAAAGCTACAATAAGGATACAGCATTGCCATAAGGATAGACAGATAGATCACTAAAATAGAATACAAAGTCCAGAAATAAACCCTCACATTTATGGTTAACTGATCTTCAACAAGGGTGCCAAATTAATTCACTGCAAATAAAAAAAAATAGTCTTCAACTAATGGTACTGGGACAACTAGGTATCCACATGCAAAAGAATAAAGTTGGACCCCTACCTCACACCACATACAAAAATTCACTCAAAATATATCAAAGAGCTAAATGTAAGAGCTAACCCTATAAAATTTTTTGGAACAAATCGTAGGAGTAAATCTTCATGGCTTTGGATTAGGGAATGGTTTCCTAAATGTGACACCAAAAATACAAATAACAACAACAAAATGAATAAACTGCCATCATCAAATTCTAAAACTTTTGTGCATAAGGACACCACCAAGAAAATGAAGAAACAATCAAGAGAATGGGAATAAAAATTATAAATCCTATACCTGATAAGGAACTTGCATCTGTAATACAAAGAATTATTATAAATCAATCATAAAATGACAAATAACCCAATTAAAAATGGTCAAATGATCTGAATAAACATTTCTTCAAATGTTAGGAAGATAAACAGCCAGTAAGCACATGAAAAGATACTCAACATCATTTGCCATCACACAAATACAACTCAAAACCTTAATAAGATATCACTTCACACCCACTGGGAGGGCTATAATCCAAAAGATAACTAGTTTTGACAAGGATGTGGAGAAATTAGAACCCTCATATGCTGCTGATGGAAATGTAAAATGCATAGTCACTTTGGAAAACAGTCTGGCAGTTCCTCAAATAGTTAAACATAGAGTTTCCACTTGATCCAGCAATTCCACTCCTAGGCATATACCCAAGAGAATAAAAAGATATCCTCATAAAAACTCATATATGAGTGTTCACAGCAGCATTATTAGTAATAACCAAAAGGTGGAAATAATTCAAATGCACACCAACTGATGAATGGATAAATAAAGTGTGTTACATCCAAATAATGTAATATTATTCTGCGGTAAAAAGAAATGAAATACTGACATAAGCTACAACATGAATGAACCTTGAAAACATTATCC
>NW_007728699.1:59755-61263 GCF_000696425.1 Galeopterus variegatus | reverse complement strand
TGTTTTCTATTTCTTCATATTTATTTTGTTTGAGTCAAGACCTGAGATGTTCCTTTTACAATAAAAAATGACCAGATGACTCTTCATTCAGTCATCCTCTGGTTCTAAGAAACCTGCTAGAGATGTAAGAGAAGACAGCCTCAGACATGGCAACATCTGTTGTATGTGTGGAAAAAAAACAAGTTTTTAAAAAACCTTTCCTAAAGTAAAATTTTTTTAAAAATTCCAAAAGAGAAACCCAGCAAATAGAGCTTCGAGGCTTATATTTCAACAAGGAGAAGAAATGTATTTTTAAGGAATGGCTACTCAACATGCACTATCTTTTTTCATCCTTACAGCAACCCTGAAAAATAGATTGTCACCCACATTTTACAGACAAGAAAACTGAGGTTAAATAGCTGATGTTATAAAACTAGAACTGGAACTGTAGCCTCCCTCAGCTTTGACTCTGAAGCCTGTGTCTTTCTACTACAATAGCAGGTGTTTCACATACTTCTCACATTTGGGAAGCTCTCTTCTGCATCCATTGAGAAGTATCCTGAAGATCTACATTCTACTCTTGGACATTTGTATGGCCTTTATAACAATGAGGCCTCACACCCAACCCCACAAGGCCAGTGGCGCAAGGACACAATCTTTCCATGATCGTGAAGCTGAGACTTGGCTTGACACCCGACCCTTGGAAAATGCATACCTGTACCTTCTCCCAGCACACAGAACACTTCGAACTAACCCACATCTCTCACAGACACATACATCACCTTGCTTTCTCTGAGCTTATTCAGAAACAGCTCATGATGCTGACAATATCCCCACAAAAGGATCAGGGTTTGTCACATCCCTTTGAGGTGGAGAGCAAACTTAACCATGAAAAAGAGACAGAACTGTTGATGCTCACAANATCATATCCCAATTGTGGCAAATACATATTTAATTCATCTAGATCATAAATGATACAATCAAGATCACACAAGAAAGAACCACAAAAAGAATCTGAGTGTCTGACTTTCCAGCCAACAGTCTATCCATGAGATACCTGAATCCTATGCTATTGAATAAAGGACCCCAAATCCTTGGTCTTTTTATATGACAGATCAAATGTCTATGCCAAATGTCTACAGGATAATTTGGTCCTCTAGACACTGTTCTGCTAAAAAATAATAAGAGGAACTTGAAAATGATGGGAGATTCTCACTTACTGTAGATGGGAACATTTTGGGGGGGATTATAAACAACCTAATTCCTAAATATGCACTACTATATATTCCTCCCTATTTTTTTGCACACTGAGTCTCCTTAACTAGATTTTAATCACCTTTAAGAATGGAAACCAGGCCTTCTGTATTACCCATAGCCAATGCATTACAGATCCACAGTCTTTTATACCTAGTCGTCATTGGACTAAGCTTGGAGGAGGACACCATAAAATCCAGAGGGGAATGGGATCTGTTTTCTATTTCTTCATATTTATTTTGTTTGAGTCAAGACCTGAGATGTTCCTTTTACAA
>NW_007728699.1:44972-54703 GCF_000696425.1 Galeopterus variegatus | reverse complement strand
TCCATTGCCGGACATGAAAAAAAAAAAAAAAGTTTATAAATGTAACTAACTAACTTGCCTGATGACCTAAATATGAAAGATAGAATGTGGTTTCATATGAACAAAGTCTACCAGAAGATAGGCAAGAGAGATACTAGTGGTTGTCCCTGGAGAGTAAACAAGAAAGCCACTTTGCCTAAGTAAATCCTCAATGCAACATAAATTTATTAATGTGTTCAGCATAAAAAGTCCTCAGCTAGCTGAGTGTTCCATGCAGCTATAACCCCTAAATCCTAAGGCAAGTTGACTCCATTAGTCTAAGGAGATTCTTAAAAGTAGAGTTTTCTTACCTGTGTTCCAGTTCTCGAATGGACAGTATCACTCCTGAAGTCGAAGGCTTCTGCTGTACAGTGGCCAAAAAGGTGAATTCGCTCTTATTTCGGAACAGCTGAATTAATTTCTCACTCACATGAGGGGCTGAATGGATCTCTCTTTCTATGTCTAGAAGTCAAGAGTGAAGAACAGAAGAAGCAGGAGAGGAGAAGAGCAAGGAGAACGAGAAAGATAAGAAAGAAACATAGAAGGAGAAAGAGGAGAGGGAACATGAAAAGAAAGAGGAGGAAAGATCCACAGTTAAAAATGCCATATCCACAGAATCCAGAGTGCATCTTTCATTTTCCCCTCCTACTAATAGTTTTCATTTTCAGGAGCCATTCACCATTTCATACAGCCACATTCATTCCATGCAAAACCCAGAAATGCTATCTCTGTCATCGTGCTTACTTGTCACTTTGACAAGTTCACAATTGGCCAGACAGATTTTCTGTCAGGAATTTTGATGGGACACTGAGAAATTTAGCCCAGCGCAAACAGATTAAGTTGCTGTAAATAAGGTGAGAGGCAGTCAGATAAATGGGATCCAAATTCAGAGAATATTGGGTATAACAAGACCCAAATGCACAGGCTCCAATTTTACTTTTCCCATGGACTCAGTTTCCTTCTCCCCACAATGCATCCAGAAAACTTGTCCTTTCCTTGTACCTAGCAGAGATTTACTAGTGCTAATAATGCCAGACAACGCTGCCTTTGCTTAAAGAATAAATACAATGCATGCTTGTGATACATAAGTGTACCTTGAATTTCTCTGTAAACATGCAATGGATGATTTTCCTCATGAAATATTTATTAAACTTGAGACTAATTCAGCAGGCTTAGAGGTGCGTGAGTCCAGCTAATCCTGCTCCTGGACTGGAATCTTTCTTTCTCCAACATCAGCCCTAATGAGAGACATCCATTATTTTATACTCAGACTCCCCCTTGTCATGATAAACTGGGTGTTATCTCATTATTTTACACTACATTTCTTGGCATCAGAAAGGGGCACCAAGGGAGCAAAGTAAGAGAAGACTATTCAGAAAATGATAAATGGTCATCAAAGGTGTATTCAGTGGTCTGCTCTCACATTCTTACCACCTCCTCTGACTGTACTATAACTACTTGGTTATTTCTTCAGGGCTGCATGAGGAGCCTTTGAAAACCATTGAGCTTCACAGGCTGTGTTGCCCAAGCAGCATCACAGACTTGTAGATGGATCTTGAAGAATCTCATCCTAAAGAATGGCTTTTTAAAAAGAAACCCTTGAATTCTTCACCTTGGGGCTCAGTCTTCTCATCTGCAAAATGATGGGGTGGACTGAGTGATCTCCACACTTAGCCTTCAATAATTCCATGAATTGCTGCTTCGAGTTTGTAGCACAGAAAAGAACACCACAGTCTTTTCTAGCTGTAAAAGTCTAGGCTACAGATGGCAAAATGTGATGTTGGTTCTCTACCATGGAGGCACCCTACCCAGGCACAGCACTCTACCAGCACAAAACCTATACACATGACACTAGCTTTTCTGCCCAAAGAAAGGTCTTCGCTACTTTACTCTTTTTTTTTTTTTTTTTTNAATGTACTAATATAAGGAAGTTGGTGTTAAAAATAAAATTGTTTAGGTTACATAATAAGCAGTACTTTGAACTCCATAACAGCATGATCTTCCTTGAACTAAAAATCATATATTAAAAGGATTGAACTCCATAATAGAGTGATCTTTCTTAAACTTAAAACCCATTGCCTATTGGAACTTTAGTCTAAGTTTTTCAACAAAGCATTGAAGCTTTGCAATGATCTGGCTTCTACATCCTTCTATAAAACTGCCCACCCCAAACTGTCTGCCCCAAACTCTCATCTCTTCCCCACACATACTTTTATGTTGCAACCACTTACCCATCCACTTATTCCTTAAAATCGCAGCAACTTCTTCCCCATTCCTTCCTCCTTTCCATTCAGCCTGTCAAATATCTGCTCATTTTTTTTTTCCTTATACAACCGTCATCCTTTCTGAAGCCTTTCCTGGCTACCACAACCCTTAGTAGAATTGACCACTCTTACCTTTATTCCCTAAATACACACTTAAAGCATTGCATCTACAGTACTTCATAATATATATTTGTTAATCTTCCCTAGTACCTTATGTGATTCTTGGAATAAAAATCCTGTACTATTCACCTTAATATTCCCAGTGTCCAGTACAGCTCCCACATAAACACACAATAAATGTTTATTGAAAGTTTATAAATGACTGAGTGATCTCCACACTTAGCCTTCAATAATTCCATGAATTGCTGCTTCGAGTTTGTAGCACAGAAAAGAACACCACAGTCTTTTCTAGCTGTAAAAGTCTAGGCTACAGATGGCAAAATGTGATGTTGGTTCTCTACCATGGAGGCACCCTACCCAGGCACAGCACTCTACCAGCACAAAACCTATACACATGACACTAGCTTTTCTGCCCAAAGAAAGGTCTTCGCTACTTTACTCTTTTTTTTTTTTTTTTGACCAGTAAGGGAATCATAACCCTTGGCTCGTTGTGGTCTGCAGCACACTCAGCCAGTGAGCGCACTGGCCATCCCTATATAGAATCCAAAACTGTGGCCTTGGCGCTACCAGTGCCGCACTCTCCTGAGTGAGCCACAGGGCCAGCCCCAGCCCCCACTACTTTACTCTTAAGTGGCAAGCTGTCAGCTTTTGTCAAGGCCTGAGATAAGAGATCGCCACTTAAAGAATGCTTCTGTACCTTCTACAAAATCCCAGCGGAAGATTTCAAATGACATTCAAAATCTATTAAATGTACAAACATCATTTTGTAAACTAGAGAGTATTAGCAAATGTTTAACATTGTTTTTATCATCATCACTGGTAAGCAAAGATCCTCATACTAAATTTCTCCTAGAATTTAGTGCCAGAAAAAAACGTCTAACTCTTAAGGTGAACTTATATGTTTACTTCTTTCCTTTTTCCTTCTTTACTCATTAATTAAGAATCAAATGACTGGTAGTCGCTGCCTGGAGAGCTCATTACAGGATTCTGAAGCTTGGGCCTGGTGAAAAGAGGTCCATAAGCAATCAGCAATGATCCCAGAAGAAAGGGGTATGAACATCACATTGGGTACGGGTGACCTCACCTCTCACTCAATTCTCCCTTGGTGAAAACATCGAGCTCCATGGCCAAAGACCTCCAAATTTATATCTGCAACACTAACCTCTCCCTTAAGCAGAAGATTCATATATTCAATTTCCTGCTTAATATCTCCATGTGAATGTCTAATAAGTATTTCAAATTGTATGTGCACACAACAGAGCTCTTATTCTCTCCCTCAACCCTCAATTCTCTAGAGTTTTCAGTCTTAGTATATGGCAACAATCAGCTCCTCAAGCCAAAAAACTGGAAAGTCCTTGGTTTTCTCATTTGTTCACCCTGTATATCCAATCCAAGAGCAAGTCATAGGCTCCCATATCTGGAATCTGTTCACTTCTTCCCAACTTCACTCTTACAACTCTCATCCAAGCCACTGTCACTGCTCCCCAGGACACCTCCAATAGTTTCCTAACCAGGCTCCCTGCTTCCATACTGTCTTCTCTTATCCATTCTCCAAATAGCAGCAAACATGCTGTTTGTAAAGCATAAATCCAAATCATTTCAGGCTCCTGCTTAAAATCCTCCAAAGGCTTTTCACTGCTCACAGAATAAAATATAGTCCTTTAGCATGGCCTGCAAAGTCACACACATACTGATTCTGTCCTACCTCTCCCACTGAATTACATACTCCTTTCCTTGGTTTCTAGAGGAGCACACAAGCCCACTCCTGCCTCAGATCTTTGAACTCTTCGTCTTCTCATCTGCAAAATGATGGGGTGGACTGAGTGATCTCCACACTTAGCCTTCAATAATTCCATGAATTGCTGCTTCGAGTTTGTAGCACAGAAAAGAACACCACAGTCTTTTCTAGCTGTAAAAGTCTAGGCTACAGATGGCAAAATGTGATGTTGGTTCTCTACCATGGAGGCACCCTACCCAGGCACAGCACTCTACCAGCACAAAACCTATACACATGACACTAGCTTTTCTGCCCAAAGAAAGGTCTTCGCTACTTTACTCTTTTTTTTTTTTTTTTGACCAGTAAGGGAATCATAACCCTTGGCTCGTTGTGGTCTGCAGCACACTCAGCCAGTGAGCGCACTGGCCATCCCTATATAGAATCCAAAACTGTGGCCTTGGCGCTACCAGTGCCGCACTCTCCTGAGTGAGCCACAGGGCCAGCCCCAGCCCCCACTACTTTACTCTTAAGTGGCAAGCTGTCAGCTTTTGTCAAGGCCTGAGATAAGAGATCGCCACTTAAAGAATGCTTCTGTACCTTCTACAAAATCCCAGCGGAAGATTTCAAATGACATTCAAAATCTATTAAATGTACAAACATCATTTTGTAAACTAGAGAGTATTAGCAAATGTTTAACATTGTTTTTATCATCATCACTGGTAAGCAAAGATCCTCATACTAAATTTCTCCTAGAATTTAGTGCCAGAAAAAAACGTCTAACTCTTAAGGTGAACTTATATGTTTACTTCTTTCCTTTTTCCTTCTTTACTCATTAATTAAGAATCAAATGACTGGTAGTCGCTGCCTGGAGAGCTCATTACAGGATTCTGAAGCTTGGGCCTGGTGAAAAGAGGTCCATAAGCAATCAGCAATGATCCCAGAAGAAAGGGGTATGAACATCACATTGGGTACGGGTGACCTCACCTCTCACTCAATTCTCCCTTGGTGAAAACATCGAGCTCCATGGCCAAAGACCTCCAAATTTATATCTGCAACACTAACCTCTCCCTTAAGCAGAAGATTCATATATTCAATTTCCTGCTTAATATCTCCATGTGAATGTCTAATAAGTATTTCAAATTGTATGTGCACACAACAGAGCTCTTATTCTCTCCCTCAACCCTCAATTCTCTAGAGTTTTCAGTCTTAGTATATGGCAACAATCAGCTCCTCAAGCCAAAAAACTGGAAAGTCCTTGGTTTTCTCATTTGTTCACCCTGTATATCCAATCCAAGAGCAAGTCATAGGCTCCCATATCTGGAATCTGTTCACTTCTTCCCAACTTCACTCTTACAACTCTCATCCAAGCCACTGTCACTGCTCCCCAGGACACCTCCAATAGTTTCCTAACCAGGCTCCCTGCTTCCATACTGTCTTCTCTTATCCATTCTCCAAATAGCAGCAAACATGCTGTTTGTAAAGCATAAATCCAAATCATTTCAGGCTCCTGCTTAAAATCCTCCAAAGGCTTTTCACTGCTCACAGAATAAAATATAGTCCTTTAGCATGGCCTGCAAAGTCACACACATACTGATTCTGTCCTACCTCTCCCACTGAATTACATACTCCTTTCCTTGGTTTCTAGAGGAGCACACAAGCCCACTCCTGCCTCAGATCTTTGAACTCTTCCCTCTGCCCACGGTGCTCTTCTACCACCTCCTCACATGCTTGGCTCCTTGTCCTTCAGCTCTCAAAGCAAGTGCAACCTCCTGGCCACTCTCCCCAAAGCAGGCTCTCCATTAATGTCTCTTCTAATACAAAACCCTGGTTATTTTCTTCACATAATTCATCATAATATAAGTACTGTGATCAGTTTATTATTTCCTTATATCACTTATCACAATTTTGTTTCATGTTTCTTGTTCATGTTACTTGCTTTTCTCCACGTTACCCTGTAAGCTCCGTGAAGGAAGGAATACATATTTATTTATTGTTGTATCCACAGTTCTTAGTGCCAGGCATAAAATGGACGTCCATGGTACAGCCGCCACACAGTGGAGACTGGTCAGTACAATAGAGAGAACTGCAGAAGGCACAGTTTGTGGAAAAGACTCAGTCCAGGGCCAGAATTTCCACTCTGCCCAGTGGCATTTGTGGTTACCCTACATGACATGGAGGTTCAAATGCTGGAAGGCCAAAATTTTAAATCTAGTCTGCACAAAGAGTTTTCCCAGTCTGAGAAGCAACAGTAAAGCAGCAAGGCACAGAGTTCAAGTTCTGGTCCATGCAGTAAGTTTCTCCCAATCCCAGAATTAACCACAGGACAGCAAATTAGATCCAGTGCAGCTTTGAAGTTGTGGTGGTTGCTATTAATCCACCACAGAACAGGGTGGGAAAAAAAATCTCAGACCAGGGACAAAGTTCTGACATTGAGCAGGAAGGTCTGACACCACCAAAGAATACCTATAAAACCTAAAAGAGGTAGCTGTCTCCTCAAATGCCCATGCAACAACATGAAGACACAAAGATTGAAAAAGAACAAAGAAATACAATACCACCAAATGAAACAGACATAGCACCAGAAATGGACAAGAACAATAGTGGATTTATAAAATGTCTGACAGAGAATTCAGAATAATCCTCTAAAGATGTTCAGGGAGTCAAAAGAAAACACATACAAAAAATTAAATGATATGTGGAAAACAATCCAGAAGCAGAACAAGAAACTTGATGAAGAAATGGAATCAACTAAAAATAAAAAACAGCATGGGATCCAGGCCACACCAGGTAAGTTCCAACCCCCAAGAGAGGCCCCAGCCACCGACCCCTGGGCTCTGAGGAAGTGGCGCAGAGATCCGGCACCCTCAACATGGGATCCAGACCACACCAGGTGAGTCCTTGCCCCTGAGAGAGGCCCCAGCTGCCAACCCCCAGGCCCAAGGCAGCAACAGGCAGCTTAGTGTCAACAAAACTCCCTAATATTGCTGAACACACCAGGGTAGAAAAAGTAGACTGTGATAGCCTCTGCCACAATGACTAAACACCAATGGAGAGATACCAGAAATATGAAAAACCAAGAAAGTATGAAACCACCAAAGTAATATAACAACTCTCAAGTTCTAGATCCTATAGAGCAAGAAGTCCTTGAAATGACTGGTAAGGAATTTTGAGCAACAATTCTATGGAAACTAAATGAAATAAAAGAAGACTCAATTAGACAACACAACAAAATGAGAAAAGGTATACAGGACCTGAAAGAGGAAATACACAGAGAAATCAATGCCCTGAAAACGAACATAGCAGAGCTTGTGGAGCTGAAGGATTCATTCAATGAAATAAAAAACACAACAAAGACCTTAACCAGCAGGCCAGAAAAAGCAGAAGAGAGAATTTCTGACCTTGAAGATAGCTTGTTCAAAATAACACAGGCAGACAAAAAAAAAGAAAGAAGAAAGAATTTTAAAACTTGAAGAAAATCTAAGAGGGATAACAGACAACCTTAAGCACTCAAATATCTGAATTATGGGTATTCCAGAAGGGGAGGAAAAAGGAGAAGGTATTGAAAATATATCTCCCTATACCTGGTAAGTTTATCTACTATTCCAAGAAACCAATAAACACAGAAGACAAACGGTAAATCAGAAATAAAGGAACAAAAGATATTTAAAGCATCCAAACAAAAATCAATATAATGCCAGGAGTAAATCAATACCTTTTGATAATAACTCTAATGTAAAAGGACTGAATTCCCCACTCAAAAGACACAGACTGACTGGTTGTATTAAAAAGATGGACCCAACAATATGCTGCCTTCAAGAGACCCACCTCACCAGTAAAGACACACATAGACTAAGAGTGAAAGTGTGGAAAAAGACATACCATGCAAACAGAAATGAAAAATGAGCTGGAGTAACTATTTTTATATCAGATAAAATAAACGTTAAACCAAAAACCATAAATAAGATAAAGAATGTCACTAATTGATGATAAAAGAATCTATCCAATAAAAGGGCATAACAATCATAAATATATAGGCACCCAACATAAGAGCAGCCAGATTTAAAAAGCAAACACTATTAAACCTAAAGAAAGAGATAGACACTAGTACCATAATAGCAGGGGATCTGAACACCCCATTCTCAACACTGGATAGATCATCTATGCAAAAAATCAACAGAGAAACACAAGATGTAAACAAAACTTTAGACCAATTCGACTTGGCAGATATCTACACAATGTTTCATCAGCACATGAAACATTCTCGAGGATAGACCACATGTTAGGTCACAAATCAAGTCTCAACAAATTCAAAAAAATTGCAATTATTCCATGTATTTTTTCAGACCGCAATGGATTAAAACTAGAAATCAATAACAAATGAAACTCTGGAAATTACACAAATACATGCAAATTAAACAATATTCTACTTAATGATATATGGGTCCGAGAAGAAATTAAACAGAAAATCAAGACGTTTAATTGAAACTAATGAAAATGACACAACATACCAAAATCTTTGGGATACTGAAAAAGCACTATTAAGGGGAAACACTCACAAAATGTGAGTGGGCAGTGCTTTTTTGAACAAGACTAGGAAAGCACAGGCAACTAAAACAAAAATAGACAAATGGATTTACATCAAACTAAAAAGCTCCTGCACAGCAAAGGACACAATCAACAAAGTGAAGAGATAACCTACAGCATAGGAGAAAGTGTTTGCAAAGTACACATCAGACAAGGGGCTGATATCCAGAATATACAAGANGATAACCTACAGCATAGGAGAAAGTGTTTGCAAAGTACACATCAGACAAGGGGCTGATATCCGAATATACAAGAAACTCGAACAACTCACAAAAACAAATAATCTACTTTCGAAATGGATGAAGGACCTGAGCAGACATTTCTTAAAAGAAGACATATAATGGTCAACAGACACATGAAAAAAATGCTCAACATCACTAATCATCAGAGAAATGTAAATTAAAACCACAATGAGATATCATCTTACTCAAGTTAGAATGGCTATTATCAAAAAGACTGAAAATAACAAATGCAGGAGAGGATGCAGAGAAAGGGAAATTCTCTTACATTGTTGGTGGGAATGTAAATTGGTACAGCCATTATGAAAAACAGTATGGAAATTCCTCAGAGACTAAAAATTGAACTACCCTATGACCTAGAAATCCCACTACTGGGTACATACCCAAAGGAAATGAAGTCAATATATCAAAAAGACACCTGCACTCCCATGTTCATTGCAACACTATTCACAGTAGGCAAGAGATGGAATCACCCTAAATTCCCATCAACAGATGAATGGATTTTAAAAACTGTGGTATACATACACAATAGAATTCTAATCAGCTATAAAAAAAATAAAATAAAATACTGTCATTTGCAGCAACATCGATGGAACTGAATACCATCATGTTAAGTGAAGTAAGCCAGGCACAGAAAGACAAATATTGCATGATCTCACTCATATGTGGAATCTAAAAAAACAAGGGGGGAGGGGTTCTCATATCATAGAATTAGAAAGTAGAATAATGGTCACCAGATGCCAAGAGGGAACAGGGGATGGGGTCAAGGAAAAGGGAGGAAGGGAGGAG
>NW_007728699.1:41703-43601 GCF_000696425.1 Galeopterus variegatus | reverse complement strand
AATTAACATATTTTCCATTTATTTTTCTCATTTATACTGCTACTTCAAATAACAATGTATGTCACAGTCGGAAAATAGTATGATACCTTTTGGAAAACCAGGAGATAAATAAATGGTCCTTCTCAAATGCCAGTGGCTATCAAATTAAGGAAAATAATGTTTGGTGCCAACTCAACCCCTCTTCTTTACAGGACATCCCACCTAACCATCTGATCCAGTCCTACTATACCTCTGCTCACCTTACCCTCCTAGAACACTGAGTATTTCTTATGCCAGCTTTTCTCATTTCTCTTTATAAATGATTGGCACATTGAAGTAAAGAGACCCCATTAGCACTCACCAGAGTGAAATATAAGAAACATCTGTTTTGATACATTGAGACTTTATGTGCATTCTCATTTTCAGCAAGCATTTTCAATAAATGTTTACCATAACTCAACCACTAAAAGCACACAAGAAATCCCACTTCTTTTTACATACAGAGGCAATAATAACGGACCAGGTTTCCAGGGACTGAGTCTACTCTGAGCTTTGCAGATAACTAGCTCTGTGACCTCAGATAAGACTTTTTACCTCTCTGAACCTCACACTCCACACCTGAACATCAAAAAGACTGAATTCCATAATCTCCAAGTTTTTTCCTAGCCCTGACATTTTATTTCTGTTAAGCACTTTATCCTGCTTCTAGCCATATAACAAAAGAGGGTACTGAGGGTATTTCTGTCTAAGAAACACCCAGATTCTACAATTTTTCTTCTCTGCTGATTTTTTCCGAATCAACAAAGAACATAAAGTAGTCAATAACTGAAAATAATGATATGTTGCCTACTTTGCAGCAGCCTGATTTTTTCCTGGAGTTAAAAGAGCAACCAATGAAAACCAGTTAATGAGAAGCTGTAGTGAATATTGTACTTCCATATTCAACCACTCTAATGTGTGTTGGCTGCATTACTTGAGAATATTCAATTCTGCTAGAGAGAACAAGAAAAACAAGTGGGATGGATAAATCTCATAAGAAATGTTAAACATAGACAGCAAGTCAGAAACCTGTGAGATGTGTTAAACATAGATCAAGTAAATGGAACCTAAGTGTGTTGAACACAGATAAAAAGGATTGAATAAGAGAATTACTTACAAATAGAATGATGTGGGAGAACCCCATGATACATACATGTACACACACACACAAACAGTATACAAATCATGCCACCTTCAGAATGACAGGTATGTAATCCCTAAAACCAACACACATTGTTGACATCCATCCTATTCCCATTCTGGCCCGACACGTGCTCTCCCCAAGAAATGCTAGCAAAGCCCCTCACTGCTCACCAAATTAACTGGTGAATTACATCTGTGGCCAGAATTTCTTGTTCCTGAGTCTTCAATACAGGAAGCACGTTGGCTCCAGGCACCTCCCATCTGCAGAACCCCCTCTTTATTAACCTCAGTTCCACTATCATCAACCTGGCAACCACACCATCACCAGGAAAGCTGATGCAGAAGAGAGAGAAAAAGACTGAATATATGAACAATGCATAACTCAAGAATCACGTGGGTTGGCCCCTCTCCCTGCTTGCACCCTATCCTAAGGGTGTTAACCTACTCCATCTCTTTCCCCTGCTGCCTCCTGGATATTTTAAATTAATTTAATAAGCCACATGATCCAAGTATCTGAATTTGGTCTGTCTGTGAGGCTTTCCATTTTGTGACATCTGGGAGTGTACTTGGGGGTTACCATTGCATCAAGGGAATTTCCCACACGATAACCACTTAAGGTGAACATTTTACATTTTATAAAGGGGGTTGCAGGAGGGAGATGTCATTTCAAATACTCAGAGCTTTTGCATGATCTAGTTAAGAAGTGCTAACTCAGCAGCAAGAGTTAAGTGTTTTTT
>NW_007728699.1:39114-41059 GCF_000696425.1 Galeopterus variegatus | reverse complement strand
TTTTTTCTTTCCTAGGATAAAATGGTTCTACCTAGCCATTTTTTAAAAAAAATTAAAAAGACAAAAAATGCTAATGTGATGATTAAACATCAGCAAAAAAGTGCTGGGTGAAGGGAGGAGACTGGAGATAGAGAAGGAAAGATACTAAATGATGGTATTCACACACTCCTCTCTGCCTAATACAGAAGCAAGTTCATTTCCCTCTTCTCTGACTTACAGGTTGAAGATGGTGGTGAATTTCATTGTCAACAAACATACCCATGCTTCCTCTGTGCCAGGCACTGTGCTGGACACTGGAAAAATGAAAGTAAAAATATAGTTTCTTTCCTGGAGGATAGATACATGTGCAAGACAGTTTCCTAGTGACAACAGGTACAGAGCAGGGCAGTGCACAGAAGACAGAGGAAGCCGTGGAAGTTGAGTATGACATTGTGGAAGATGTATCATTATATCTGACTCTACGAAGATGAATAAGCATTTATCAGGCAGGAGAGAGAGGGAGAAGAGGGATTGCAGGATCACTGTGCAGATGTGAACACCCATGTGTTTTACATTACCCTGGTGTTTTTCTTTCTCTGTGAGCATCTCTCACTGAAAGTCCAGCAGGGAAAGAATCTACTCAACCTAATATTGGAGGGAATTCTCAAGCCTGTGGCTGGCCAAGGAGCACTGGATTAGCACAAAGCAGAGCAACAGGCAAAATCCTTACAGGTGCACCAACTAAGGATTGGTGAATCAAGGTAGCAAAAGCAGCAGCAGCCAGAAACATGGAAAAACAAACACACCAGGGCAGCATGCCTCAGTCTTGACTGATGAAGACTTCAGGCAACATATTAGTGATTATACTGAGAACCTCCAAACATGGCAAACTCCTGATATAGACATGGCACGTCTTTCTGTTCTGAGTCTCACTTAAGCTCACGGTATGATTGTCCCCGAATGAAAAAGCAACGCTTGTTAATTTGAAATGACAGTTGGCTTTTCATGTATGAGTGCAGAGGAAATTTGCTAATTCAGAACTTCCAGTCATCCGTGGGGCAATTCCTGCTGTGGGAAGGGAGGGATGCACATACCCCACTGTTAGCCCTTCTTTGAGAATGTCAAATGTTATTGATCTAAGTAGCCTTCAAAGAAGGAGAAATCACACATAGAAAGTAGTAGGGACACCAGGAGACTCCCAGTTCACATGAGGTTTCCATGTCTACTAACAAAGTTACTTTCTATTAGACTTCCATGGGTCCAGAAGCCAGAATGCTAAAAAGCAAATGTCTATGGCTTATTATGGTGCCAAGGCTAATGCTCTAATGTCACCTCACTTAACAATAACCTTAGGAGTGGGCATTATTATTATTCCCACTTTACAGATGAGAGAACTAAGGCTCACAGAGTTTAAATAATGTTCTAAAGGACACTGGGCTAGGAAGCCATGGTCCTAAGATTCTGACCTAGCAAGCTGGTTCCACAAGCCACACTCTTAACTGTGCTACACCCACTATTTGCCAATATGTGTGATCTCAGTGCCTGAGGTATGTGGAAATGGGACAAATCACCATCACATACCAAGTGCCTGACACTTTGTATTCACTGAGGAAACATTTATTCAGTAAGTGAATGGACAATCTATTTGCACATCCTTTATGAGTCAAATACCCCATTTTACAGGTGAAGAAATAGAGGCACAGAGAAATTTCATGGCTGGCTAAAGATCACATGGCAAATGACTCTTGCCCCAGCACAGTCTATCATGACACTCCATGGCATCCACCTGGTCCTGCTCATTTTCCATCCTCCTCTTTCCTTTCTTCCACTTCCCTCTCCCCTGCACTTGAGCACCACAAGCCTCATTTCCTTTCTTCTCAGTCCATGCTCCTTCCCACTTTGGTGCATTCTCATCTGCAGCAACCTCTCACTTCTTTCCCTCTTCTCTGGGTATAAGCTTAATTGT
>NW_007728699.1:25939-38334 GCF_000696425.1 Galeopterus variegatus | reverse complement strand
CTCAAATATTTGTTGTATTAATAAATGAAATTTTGACTCCAAAGCCTGGAATAAAATATAAAAAAGAAGGTTTACCAAAGACACTCAAATGTAACTCCAACCTGTTGAGAAAAGTACATTAAGATAATGAGCTGCCTAAGGAATAATAAAGCCAGCTGAGCATCCCCAACTCCTCCATTAGGGGACTAAACTTAAGGAATCCTGTGACACATGATATTAATCAATTCTTTGTAATTACTATGTGAGTCAATCAGAAGAGATTCCAGTGCCCCCATAATTTTACTAATTAGATAGGCACTGTAAGGCAGCTGAGCTCTTCTTATAAACATGTGACAATACCAGTGAGGGAAATCAATGCATCCCCTCTATTACTAAGAAATTAACAAACTGTAACCACTCCCTCTCTCCACCCTGCCACTGCAAACCACCAGCAATCAAGTCTCCCCCTTCAACCCCATCCCTCCTCCCTCATCTCAGTTGGAGGCCTGGGAATAAAGAGGAAGAGAAAGTATGAATGCCAGCTTCATCTGAATCACAAGACAGGAGAACAACAACAAAAAAAAACTGGTGAAAAGATTTTCGTTATATGATTGAGACTGCATTGTACATCAAAAAAACTACCCAACAGTAGGGAATGACTAAGTAAATTAGGGTATACACACCCAATGGAAAATTATGTATGCTAACATAATGATACCAAAGGTACTGAAATAACACAAGAAATGTCTAGACGATAGTGTCCAATAGATACACAATTGTGTGTACAGCATCATATCAAGTCTATAGAAAATTTATTAAGTGATGCATAGCAGACTTTTAGGAATGGCCTTCAATTAAAATGTTAGCAACTGGGAGCTAACATGGGTGAAATTTTTCTTCTTTCCACATGTCTGAATTTTCCAAATCTTCTCTAAGAGTTATTGTAGAGAAAAAAACAATAAATTCTATGCTAAATAAAGAGCACATTATAGAAACAGGGGAGAAACAAGAAGGGCATCCTACAAAAGAAGAAAGTCAACACCAATCACCTTGCTCTTAGTCACATAGTTGTGTATCTTCAAATTAGTGAGGAAAACAGACTTTCCCTCCAGACAACCTCAGCATAGCCTTGCTTCCCGTGGAATACTACTCTTCTCTTTGAAAAAGGGGATCCATCAGCTCCCAGAATGGCCTATTGGGGCATGTCAACAAAAGTGACTTTCAGCTCTCTTTGGCAGGACCCCACACCCACGTCCATGACTGCTCCAGATGATAAACTTAAGGTATATTTTGGCAATAACTGACAGTCAAGACTTCTCAGGTGTCATTTTAATCCACACTGACTTTCAAGGCTGTGCCCACAACAAAGTACAAAAAAGGTTGCTGGGTGCAAGCAGAAATATTGTTCCCAGGAGGGATGCTCTCCAGGTTCTTATAAAAGGCAAAAGGCAGTCCTTGTCTCTGCCCTCTGTAAACATGAATCCATTCATTCATTCACTCATTAATTTTTACTTCAAAAATCTGTATTGAAAAATGGCCAACAGGCACATGAAAAAATGCTCAGCATCACTAATCATCAGGGAAATGCAAAGTGAGACATCATCTCACTTCAGTTAGAATGGCTACTATCAAAAAGACAGAAAATAACAAATGCTGGTAAGGATGAGGAAAGAAGGGAACTCTCTCACATTGTTGTGGGGAATGCAAATTAATGTAGCTATTACGGAAAACAGTATGAAGATTTCTCAAAAAACTAAAAGTAGATCTACCTTATGACCCAGGAATCCCTCTACTGGGTATATACCCAAAGGAAATGAAATCAGTATATCAAAGAGACACCTGCACTCCCATGTTCTTTGCAGCACTGTTCACAATACCCAGGAGAAGGAATCAACCTAAATGTCCATCAACAGATGAACAGATTTTTTTTAAAGTGGTATATATACACAATGGAATACTATTCAGCTATAAAGAAATACAATAAAATCCTACCATTTACAACAACATGGATGAACTGGAGACCATCACGTTAAGTGAAGTGAGCCAGGCACAGAAAGACAAATATTGCATGATCTCACTCATATTTGGAATCAAAAAAAAGAAGAGGTTCTCATAGATATAAACAGTAGAATAATAGTTATCAGAGGCAGGGAAGGGAAGGGGGACCGCAGGGAGAGGAAGAGGTGGACTAATGGATACGAAGTTACAGGTAGATAGAAAGAGTAAGTTCTGGTGTTCTAGCTGACTAGAGCTAATAAAATTACATCGTATATTTCTAAATGGCTAGAAAAGAGGATCTTGGATATAATCACCACAAAAAAAGATAAATGTTTAGGTGATAGATAAACTATGTACCCTAAGTGAATCAATGTACAATATACACAAGTATTGAAACAACACACTATACCCCACAAATGCATAAAATTAAATATAAATAAATTTTTTTTTAATTGTATTGTGCACCCCTCTGAGCCAGGCACTGTGGACACAAAACTAAGATGAGTCTTCAATCTGCAAGTGGTTAGGAGTCTAGTAATAAAGACAAACATAAGTCAGTGGGTGCTGTTCAGTTGCTCAGTTCAGAGAGATAAGGAAATTGGGCATTCTCCAAGTTATTCCAGACCTGTGATGCCACCTGAGAATGCCCATCAGGGACTTGATCTTCAGGTTAAGGGGTAGTGGTTAAGAGCTTGGGCTCTGAAGCCTGACCGAAGCCTGACTTCTTGGTTCAGATTCCAGCTTCACCTCTTATCAGATGTGTGACCTCGGGCAAGATAACCTCTCTGCCCCATCTTACTTATCTGTATAATGGGAATAAAATGGCATCTATTCCATGCCACGGATAGGGTATGAAGATTAATTCAATTAGTACATGTTAAACTCTTAAAACAGTGTCTGCTATAAAAACGAATGAAATACTACCATTTGCAACAACATGGATGGACCTTGAAAGAATAATATTAAGTGAAACGAGTCAGGCAGAGAAAAAGAAATACCACATGTTCTCACTTATTGTATTGTGCACCCCTCTGAGCCAGGCACTGTGGACACAAAACTAAGATGAGTCTTCAATCTGCAAGTGGTTAGGAGTCTAGTAATAAAGACAAACATAAGTCAGTGGGTGCTGTTCAGTTGCTCAGTTCAGAGAGATAAGGAAATTGGGCATTCTCCAAGTTATTCCAGACCTGTGATGCCACCTGAGAATGCCCATCAGGGACTTGATCTTCAGGTTAAGGGGTAGTGGTTAAGAGCTTGGGCTCTGAAGCCTGACTTCTTAGTTCAGATTCCAGCTTCACCTCTAATCAGATGTGTGACCTCGGGCAAGATAACCTCTCTGCCCCATCTTACTTATCTGTATAATGGGAATAAAATGGCATCTATTCCATGCCACGGATAGGGTATGAAGATTAATTCAATTAGTACATGTTAAACTCTTAAAACAGTGTCTGCTATAAAAACGAATGAAATACTACCATTTGCAACAACATGGATGGACCTTGAAAGAATAATATTAGAAAAAAAACAAACAGTGTCTGCCACATAAGAAGTGCATGACAATTGTTAGTTTATTTAGAATACAACCAGGGAAGGTCCTGGGTCCTGTGGGTGGGTGCAGTACCAAGCTATGCCAACAACCACCATGTCAGGAGAGCCTAGGTGCTGCGTCTGGGGCTGAAGCTTATGGTGGCTATGGCTGCAGCCCAAAGAGGGGGGCATCAGGCAGGTGAAGAGGGGTTGACAGCCATGTTTGGAGACATGATTAGTAGTCAGTTCTAACCCACTTCTGTTAAAAAAGAAATTAGAAATTGGGCATAGCCTATGGTGCTTCCAGCCACTCCAATCTAGGTCAGCAAACATCCAAACATTTTTGAATTTTTGCTTTTTGCTAGATGTCAAACTATGGACTTTAAATATGCTAACTTAATCTTCACAGAAGCTTAGTGGTGTTAGCTATCTCTATTTCTCCTAGTTATCTCCATTTTATAGATGAGGTACAGTTAAGAAGTGTTCTACTAAACAGAGTAGATCTCAGATCTGTCTAAGGCCAGCTACAAAGCACCACTGCCTCTCAGCATGCTTTCCCGTCTCAGACAAACCACGGTTTGAATCCCAGCTCTACCACGTACCTGTGTGAAACCTTGGATAACTAAATTTCCTTTCTTCGACCTTGAATTGCCCTGTCTATAACACCTACCTCTCAGGATTTAGCAGTGAATAAATAAAAGAATAATGGAAATTGTCTAGTATACAGCTGATGTGCTCCTAAGGATGTTTCTGAAAAGCTTTGCAAAGAAGGCCCAGAAATCTACACACTAATGTCTGAGCTTTAAAATTTCCCAGGTGAGTTCATACACATGATTACATTTCAGAGTCATAATAACCCACTGAGTAGGCATTAATAACCTTAAAGACAAGGAATCTCTGGTTCATAGAAGATATGTGACTTGCCCAAGATCCCAGCTCTAGCAAGTAGCAGAGATGCATCTTCTGACTCTAACTTTGCAGCTCTTTCTGTATATTTCTGCACAGCCTCCTTAATCCCTGGACAAGAGAGTCATTAAACTTCTCCACCCCCTCCAATACCAGGTGGACACCCCTTCCCCACAAGCCTAACCCACTCCATATATTGAAGGTGCAATCTCTAGCCTGCTTTAAAAGTTTGGAGTGGTGGGCTGACCTAATTATAATCAGTTCCCTTTTGTGCACAGTCCTAACTCTCAGGCATGAAAGAGATATTTTAAACACTGTATTGGCCTTGACCTTGCCACATTTACTCAGATTCAATAGTAAACAGTAGGGCATCATGTTCAACTGCCAAGCTCTCTAATTTATGCTTATTCATTATAAATCATTTTTACATGTTGCTTCAAATGCTGTTTTTCAGGAATAAAAATCTACCTGCATTGAAATGCACAGTGATTTTAATATGCAAACCTCCTACAGAGATGATGTCTCATTTTAATTATTGTTTCGGTTTAATGGGTTTTCATTAAATTAGAAGATAGAGCAATTACTAGGGTGAACAGCTAATGTTTCAAAGGTAAGCTCCCATGGCTCTGTGGGCAAAAAGACAGTTGTGGCATAGAGAAGCAGAAAGCCACACTCTTCTGGAAAAGCTCGTATTCAGCCTGATAGAAAACAGCCCTGGCTAGCTCTTTTCCCAGCTTCAAAATAGAGGTGGCATCCCTTCCCTGTGATAGGCAAGTAGCTCTAAGCATGTGTTTAACTTGAGGTATCTTAATCACATAACTTTGCTGTCAGGAATCCAGGCTCTCCTGTCATCAGACTAGAAAGTGCTCTTAAAAGTCCACAGCAAGTGAGATGTCAAACCACAGGAAAATACTCCTGATGAAATTGTCTTCTCTCATACACACAAGTAATTTAGTTGGTTTAGTGGATTAATGTCTGACTTCTCACCCCTGGGAAATTGGTCCAACTACAACATAGGATGCAATGACCAAAATCATATTAATTAGCAAAGTGTCAGAGTCTCAGTGAGAAGTGACTTTGGTAGCCTCAGCAATATTTCACCCCAGACACTGAACAAACTTGGCACTCAGGGACCACCAGGGCAGCATTTCCTCAGATAGAGGTGAAGGAATGAATGAGAAGTAGGAAATGAGTGGAGGGAGAGGGATAAAGTCTGCTTTATTGAGTCCCAGTGGTCAGACGTGAAGGACATGACTTAATACTTTGGGGAGGGGGAACCTCTGCATTTCAGAAGCCTGCAACTAGGGAGATGGAGGGGGCTTGGCAAGCTTCAAACATGGAATTTCTTTCTCTCCAAATGTATCAAAAGAGGGAAGCTAGAGGGGGTCCTTCCAGAAATAACTTGCCTATTAGGTTAGGGCAGGAATGACTACTATATATGCCAGGTAAAAAGTGTGGGAGACTCTCACCTTGCTATGGGAAGGTGGAAAATGAAATCTTTTCCACAACAAAGAGGAATCATAAAGCGACATTAGTCACAGGTAATCCAGCAGGAACTAAGTGATGAATAGGTATCCTCACTTAGTGTGGGAGACTCTCACCTTGCTATGGGAAGGTGGAAAATGAAATCTTTTCCACAACAAAGAGGAATAATAAAGCGACATTAGTCACAGGTAATCCAGCAGGAACTAAGTGATGAATAGGTATCCTCACTGCTCACCACTGTCCCACTCCCAGCCTGACAGCTCTGACAAAAATAATAATTTGGAACCCCTCGATGTAATGCTTTCTTTTCGGCTCCTTTGTTTCTGTTGTCCAGCTCTTAGATCACATGCATTAATCTAATTACATGCCTTGTTAGCTGATTAGTTCCAGAGTCACTATTGGGGAGGTCTCCCTTGCTATTTATCTATCAGCATTATTCACAGGGTGTCTGTGCTATCATGTTCCTGGGGAAACTGCAATTATTGGCCCTTCAACCTTGTTAAAGTGTGGGCAGGGCCATATTCCTCTGGAAGCTCTAGAGGAGAAACTGTTTCCAACTTTCCTTGTCTTATGTCCCCTTCCTCCAGCTTCAACGCCAGCAGTGTAGCCTCTTATAACATTGCTCTGCTTCCATCTTCCATTACTTCTCTATTTGACCTTCCTGTCCCCCTCCTACAAGGACCCTTGTCATTTTACTAAGCCCACCTGGATAATCCAGATAATCTCATCAACTCAAGATTCGTAACTTAATTACATCTGCAAAGTCCCCTTTATCATTTAAAGTAACATAGTCACAGGTTATGAAGATCAGAATGTGGACATCTTGTTGGGGGGTGGGTACCTACAACATTGCCCGTTGCAATTTGAGTAAAACCCTAACTCCTTGCCATTGCCTGAGAGACCCCACATGATCTGGTCCTGGCTATGATCTCTGGCCTCCTCTGGTACCCCTACTCACACTGGTCATCCTTGTGCCCCTTAAACTTGTTTGACGCTAAAGGCCTTTTTGCCAGCTGTTTTAAGAATATGGGCTCTGGAGCAAAACAGCCTGGATTCAGTCCTCAACTTTGCCACTCACTGGACCTATAACCTTGGCCAAGTGATTTAACTTCTGTTTCTCTTTCTGTGCCTCTGCTTCTTTTTCTATAAAATGGTGCTCACAACACCCATCTCCCTTATAGGACTGTTATAAGGACTAAATGAGTTAATGAATATTAAGTATTCATAACAGTGCCTAACACATAAAAAGTGTTCATCATTAATAATTGTAAGTGATTGTTCATAATAATACTATTATCTTTGTATGGTCAACTCCTTTTAATCATCACCTCAAATACCACCTCTGCATAGAAGTCTTCCTCAATAATCCTATTTAAAGTCAACCCTCTCCTAAGTGTCTCCCTCTCTATCTACAGTACTTTTATTTCCTTCATCATATATATTACTATTTGAAGTTACTTATTTAGTAGTATACTTGTTTATTGTGATTGGCCACTTTTGCTGGAATGTAGGGTTCATGTGGAAAGAGACGTCTTTTCTCTGCTGTATCAGGCCCCTGTAGAACAGGGCCTGCCACATGGGTGTGCAATTAATATTTGTTGAGTGGATGAATGAATGAATGAATGAATGAATGAATGAATAGATATATTGCTGGTTCTTTTCTCACTGCACCTCCCTCAAGGGCAGGGTGTCTGTCATATTCTTCTTGTACAATCAGGACCCAGGACAGTGGCTAGCACACAGCAGCATGTCAGACTCTGCTGACTGTCAATAAGCTTTAAAGGCTCCTATAAAGGCAAGCACTCAGCTCAAAAAAAGAACTAATTTTTCTCCAACTAGTCACTCAAAGATTGAGAGAGAAGAGATTCCTAAGTCACATGTTGAAAAAAGAGAAATTCAAAAAAGGAGTCCAGAAAGTTGCTGTCCCAACCTTGCCCTGCTCCCAGCACACACTGGTGGGATTGGATAGTTCTTTAATAATGGTAGGATCTTTTCTTTAAATGAAATGCCAAAAGGATGCTGTGATTGGCTTGTGCATGAAATGTGCAGCTAAAAGCCAATTGTTGGAGAAAACCCTGACAAGCCCTGAATACCAACTATTCTGTCTCTACTTTCTTTTAAAACCTGTAGCTGATGTCTGGTCAGGTGGGGCCATCCCTCATAAGATACCTCCTTGCTGTGCTCCCTGCTCCCTTGCCGGCTGCTGTTCACATGGTAATGATTGTTTCTCTCGTGACTGCTCCCATTGCATGCTGCAGCAGCCAGCCAGCCTCACGTTTGGACTTGGACATGGGACCCAGAGCAGGGTCTTTGACTTTCTCAACATCAGTCTTGAAGTATGGAGATGTTTGCCTACACCTTCCTGGTTCCCACAAATGGGTGAGGTGCAGCCCTCTGTGTCCTTACAGCACCTGGTACATACTTGTGTCACATCCTGATCATCGTGTCACTCCCTTGCTCAAAACCCTTCAATAGCTCCCAATTGCCTATAAGATAGAATCCAATCCCGCTAAATTGGGAAGCTGTTATTTAATGGGTATAAAGTTTCAGTCATGCAAGATAAAAAAGCTCTGGAGATCCGTTATACAACATAAATATACTTCATGCTACTGAACTGTACCTTTAGAAATGGTTAAGATGGTGAATTTTCTGTTATGTGATTTTTATCACAATTAATTTTTTTAATCTTTAATTTAATTTAATAAACATTCAGTCCCCCTAATGTGACCGACAAAATGCTGCACAACAGGATCCTGTCAACCTCGCCAGGCCATCTCCCACCTCTCCCCTCCCTCACTACTCTGCAGATACTCTGGCTTTCTTCAGGTTCTACCAACTAACACACAAACTCCTTCCTGCCTTAAGATTTCTGGTCAGGCCACTTGTCTGCCTGGAACACACTTCTGCCCACTCCTACCTGGCTGTCTCCTATTCGTCACTCAGTCTTCAGCTGAAATGTCATTTTCTGAGACCTCAACCCCTCGCTAAAGTGGATCTCCTGGTCCGCATTCCCAGGACTTTTCCTTCTCTCACCTTATCCTAATATGAGGGTGCGTGGAAGCTCACCACAGGCCAGCGCCCAGAGCCACACAAGAGCACAGAGAGCAGGTGTTGAAAGATATTGGAGAAGTGGATGGATGGATGATTGACGGAAAGTTTCCCTCAGTAACCCATGCTGAACCTGTATGAACCCACAGATTTAAGCCTTTTGAAGATGTCTGTAGGTTCTGCCTGAACCTAAGATGCAGACTTAGTACAATGCCTGCAAAACATGCAAGCATAATGAATGCCTGCAGTATACGGTAACATTGTAATTTGTCCTGTATCTGCCTCATTTCAATTTAAATGGCAGCTTTCAATGCTCATTCCCTTGATTAGGGATTTTGGTCAACAAGATCAACAAGCCCCTGATTCTCACCTCTGGATGCTTGAGCAGCTGGGACTTTTCTTTCCCCTCTGAGTCTTTTGTGAAAGGAGACTCAACATCTCACCATTTCTTCCTTCCAGCTCTTTCCAGCTGAGCATTCACAGCACTCACTGCACATCAGAATCACCTGGGTAACTATTTAAAAATATGATTTCCAGTCCTCACTCCCAGAGACTCAGAAAAAAATAGTCTTGGATGGAGCACAGGCATCAGTATTTATTTAAGCATTCAAAATAAATATAACGAGCAGCCATGGCCAAGAATTGGGTCTTGTTTGTTGTTCTGGCACCAGGTCAAAAGTGGCATACTGACCAGCCTCAGGCCAGATGCATCCTCAGTGTCACCCACCACCTTCCCAACCAACATAGTATAGCTCATCAAGTCCAAGGTGCCATAGATTATAAAATAGACCATTACTCTACATCTCCTAAGAAAAAAACAAAAAGCCGTCAATTATAAGATTATAAGAGAGAACATTAATTGTAACTTATGTATGTAACTTGTTACATAATTCGGCACTGTGAATAAATGTGTGTCTTAGAATCAATGAAATACAGCATAACAACTAGGAGATTTCATGTAAAAATTCAAATCTCCAGTACAAAATTAGATGCCTGGCCACACAGGGACCATATTCCTACAGGCAACAGTGCAGTAAATGCTGAGAGTGAGGAAATGCAGCACCTGCATGATGTCACCAGTTGGCTGCATTCCCTTGCCAGTGCACATCACTCAACTGTTACCTGGCTGGCCTGCTACACACCTGGGGTGGCAGCCCCTCCCCAGCACATCTCCTGCTTATGCTAATACTGCACACGCTCTATACACCCAGGACTCACACAAACCCCTCCATTCCCTGCCCTTCCTAGTCCTTCCTGGCCTTTGCCAGGGCTTCCCAGTCCACCCACATGATTCCCGGCCCTCCCAGGTTCTCAAGGCTCACCCTGGGGCTTCTCAGTAGATGTGCCCAGGGCCTGGTAACAGGTTTCATAGAGGTACGGATCCTCTCAGCCCTCAGGACAGCCAGGCAGAACGTTTGCGGCATGCACACACAAAAAAAATCCCTTTTCTTTTCCCCAGTGTAATGTACAAACATAGTCGTTTTCTTTGTGTGCCATTATATGAAAAAGGTCTGGAAACCTGCCCTGTGTTGAAGTGGGATTTCGGGAACAGAAGACCTGGGATCCACCACCAGTTCTGACACTTAGTATCTGAGTGACATTTAATATCCTGACACTAATATCTGGGGGGTCATTTAATCCCTCTGAACCTCAGTGTCTCCTCCGTAAAATGGTGACTAATAATGATGATCCCTCTATCACAGAATCCACATGACAAACACACATGATCACGTACATGAACAGTTTTGATATGTCACCTCACTTTCCTCCTTGCCTGAGTGCCAAGATAGCACAACACCAGGCATGTTGGGCGCATGCAACAGCTACAAAGGAAAGGCTTGCTCTCACCAGCCTTCTCAAGTAGCTTACATTCTTGCAGTGTGAACAGGTGGACAGATGCCAGTGAGATGAAAATAAACACTGAGTGAATAAATACCTCACACTGAACCCATAAATAATTTGCATCAGAGATGGGGGAGGCCATGAGCATAAAGACAGCATGGATTGATAGGCATCTCCGGATAAATCAGGTAATAAATGAGGACCAACTAAGCCCTGTGTCATCAGAGGAAGCTTTGGGACAATATTTGGCCTTTTTTTTTTTTCAGTGACGTTGATACATCTTTTTTAAAAAGTGTTGCAGCTTACATTTTCAAATTCATGATGAGCTTCTTGAAGCTTTGGGACAATATTTGGCCTTTTTTTTTTTTTTCAGTGAGGTTGATACATCTTTTTTAAAAAGTGTTGCAGCTTACATTTTCAAATTCATGATGAGCTTCTTCCCTAAATCCTTTGTTGCTGCTGTCCCACAAGATTTGTAAGTGTAGGATACATTTAAGTAGGGTTTTCTTGCCACTCTTCCCCCAAACCCTCCCCATACCAGGCATACCAAATAATCCAGACCTCACATTCTATAAAAAAGACAAAGAGAAAACAAGAATACAATATTTTGATCAACCACAGAGTAATAATGTGAGCATGATAAATGCAAAGTCAGTGTTTCTATTCACATGTAACTACTGCTGTAGCCCTCTCCTTAATTAAACTCTATTCACTGTACACATGGTGTCTGTCACTGTGGGTCCTGCTGTAACAGAGCCCAGGAGCCTCCAACCAGCATAAACACATGCCACACACCCAGTCACTCCGTGCAACTTTTTCAAATGAATTATTGGGGAGATTTTAAAATTCTTCAAAAATGTCACAATAATAACTATTTTATCTTTTTTATGCCATAATTATGATTTGGAGCTTTGCTTTCCTTATTTCACCCAGGCACACCACGACTCATGAATAAAATATGACAAATTTGATAGCAGCCATTGGAGAGAGTTCATCCATAACAGCAGACGTGCTCAGTGTACAAAGAGCTTTTGTATTCCAACAGCCTTTGTTCCTGGGATGGGCTTTTATCTAAAAGAAGGACCACGTGTGTTCTCCCATCTCTCTCGTCCCCCTCTCACCACCCCAAAATTCCTGCCTTCAGCACCATCCCTGAAATTGTGCTCACTTTGTCTTTTAAGGAGGACATTTCTAAACAATTAGGGAACAAATCAAAAACCAAAGGGCACTCTGCTCAATATGAAATTAGCTTGAAACAACACATCAAACAATTGACTCAAAGACAATCAGAACCACAAAGTAACCCATAAAGTAGGTAACTTCACATCAGAAAAATCATTTACGTGATTGTGCCCACCTAGCAGTATATTTAAAGCACCCACAAGGTTCTCTTTCGAGAAGTTTCCTTTCCTCAGCAACAGCTGCCAGGTCCCTTCAAAGTTCAGGCTATGGTATGTTTTCAAGGAAATAAACGTGAAAAGAAAAGTACAGTGTGGCTCTGCAAAATCATCAGCATTTATCAAGAGGCCCCAGGGATGTCAGACTTCAAGTTTTGAAGTTTCATCTTTTGAAGCAAATCTATAAGCATCTTGTTCTATCACACATACAAA